>NW_025777631.1:0-101531 GCF_021130785.1 Homalodisca vitripennis | reverse complement strand
AATTTTTTATAAATAATTAATATTAAATATTATATTTTATAAATAAATCTACCCTCTATACTATATTCTGTTCATCAAAGAACGGTACTACCCTATCATTAAGAAGATCTGCAGCTGTGATAGCAGTCCTTTCTGTGTATATTACCATTTTAGTATTTTGACTAAGATTTAATCTAATTTTAAAGACTAAAAGTCAAAGGATTTCTTATAAAATACGCGACCTAAAAATTAGTAATGCAACTAATTTGTCCAAAACTTTTGAAGTTTATATATGTTTTAACATGGTTTTGACTTTAATGTACCCAATGTCAGCTAATAGGAGTAAATGGGTAATTTATTTTATGAACACTTCTAATTACTAAGTAAACTGATAATATAATACATGACATTGTAGCCGTAATTACATGGTGTTTATGGGGGAATTCATGCCAACATAGACGTAACATGACGGCATGAAATAGAAGTTTTAATTAAATGTCGAATATCCATCAAAACAAAATTGTCTGTATTGGTACCAACTTACTAATGGTATTTTTATGAACAACCAAAACATCTACTTATGAGGTTGAGCGTACAATGGAATATTACAAGAATCGTTGGTTGTAACTCCCATATAAGACTCAGTTTCTTGTTTCTTAATTCAACACGAGCATTTTCTGCTTTCATCCAAAGTGTACTTATAGCTGATACAGGTTATAACTCAGTTTTGCTTATAGGAAGTGTTTAAGCCATCCATTTATAATTCATTACATAACACGTTTTAATACTTCCTGAACATAGCACAAAAGTGTGAAAAGGAAACTATTGTTAACTAACTATCGGTATATATTTGCAAGACGTTGGACCAGTCATATCATCAGTAGATTTATTGAATTCATTATACATGTTCATAAAATTAACTTTAGTTTTTCAGTCATCAAAAACTAGTAGAAAACTGAAGCTTAGATAAACAAAGAGCAATTACGAAGCTTCATAATTCCATTCCGTTTATAGAATGTTATCATTCTATCAAAGTGAATCTTCTTCTAGTTAAAGTGGGTCATAGAGGCTCTAATATGAAAAAAATAATAACCGTTAAACTTTGAAGCGTTTTACCAGGAATAAATACTACTCAAAGCAACAATAAATCCTCTGCATAATTATAAGTTTTTTAGCGTCAATTACTTTGGTGGGTATCATCAGACATCCTCGTTCAGAGTATTAAAATCAACAGCAACTTTAGACAGGATGTGTCGTCATGGTTCATGGAACTGAATACTTGTTCTGTTTACTGCATAAGATAGCATTACTTGTAACCTGCCAAATAGTTATGGGGGTTCCGCTTGTATTGCAGTCGTTGGTTGAAAATTGTGCTACAAAGGTTTATAACGGGATGTGTCGTTTATGGTTCATAGAACCAAATACTTGTGTTTGTTTACTGCATGAACATTTTGGGTATCTGCCAGATGGAATTATAGGGTTCCGCTCTAAATGGGGTTATAGTTGGTGGTGATTTAAATATTGCCAAAATAGTTGGAATTTCTGGTCTCATAACCGCATTGGTCTCATAATCAAATTGTAATTTTCTGTAGCGCGTGGTATATACCGAAAGTAAAGCAGTTAAGTAAAACAAACATGACACGGTCAATTTAAGTAGTGATAAGCACTTTCTTGTGTTTATGTTTGATTTAAAAAACTACTTCTTGGCTGAGAAGTTTAAGGAAATTCGCAATATCTGAATGAAATTTAAAACATAATCTTGCAATAATAATTTGTTTTTAAGCGTGAACTATTTATTCCACCCGTTGAAAACCGAGGAAGGTTTTTGATGAAGAGAGAAAATAAGAAATTATTTCCGGATTGTTTAGTAATTCGGGAAAATAACTATACTATTTATTACATCCAAAGTTAAACTGGCACTGAACAATCTTTTAAACTTTCTGCTGAAGCTACAGAGAAGCAGAATGATATTTTTGTAAAAATGTTTGAAAATATTTAATAAATATACATTGTTCCATGAGTAGTGTAATACGGATACAAATCCGCAAAGACGAAGTTTACTATCTAATATTTACTCTAGATTGCACACCAGTGACGAATAAACCAATGCATGCACTGTAAATACTATTTAAAGTTGTTATAAAATCCACCTTAACGAACAAAGCTGTGATTGTTGGCACATAAGGTTTTCGTACTGTTTAGCTTTAATGACATTTTTTATGGAATGTGTACTGTAGTTTAAAGGAATTCCAAAGTGATTGCACACATCTTATCTTTATACCAGATTCAGAACAATAGTAACGGAAGTAGTAGTCTTAAATATGCACATATTATCTTGATCAGGGTAAATAATCAAAAACACCTACAGCACTACAAACAGAACACCGGAAACCGTACCGGGACGGTATATCTTCTCGTTTAATGCAATAATATAAACTCAATTGTGGAACTGTAAATAAATTACTGGTAGTGAATGTATACAGCCGAAGAACGGTTTTTAAGAGCAATAACATATCTATAATACTTAAGTATATAAATCCTTTCTTCATTGAAACAAAACAGCAACACTGTAGCTATGATTTAAAACATCTTTTACCGGAAGTAAATGAAATCGGTAGTAGATGCTTTTTGACCCAAGTAGGTCTTGAAAAACTAGCATACGTTTTTGATCAACAAGACAATCTAAACTATTAGAGTCTTGAATAGTTAATACCGGAAGTGAAATTAAACGACTGGAAATAATAATTTGACCTCGATAATCTTTTTTTAAGTACAATATATTTTTATCATCGGGTCAAAATGGCAAACTATAACTATTGCACTTTTTTGAAAAATATTAGGCAGAAAATGTAAAAAAGGTGAAATTAAAACTTTTTTACCAAATTAGTTTTTTTTTTCTTGTATGTATATTTTTTTAACAACCAAAAACAGAATTAATAAAAATATGTTTTATTTTCAACTTCAAATTTATTTATCTTTTAGCAAGTATATAAAGAATAGTTTTTTAAATAATTTTCTACAGTATGTATTGTTTGAAAATTTCGTGTGAAGCCGCCAAATAACTGCAGTCCTTAAATAAAAAAAATGAATAGCTAATTGGCCTAAAGTATTTGTTGAAATCCGAGGAATGTTTATATAAAATGAAATATTCGCAATGTTACCTTAAATTTACATAATTCTGTAAAAAATATAAAAAATATTTGTCCTCACATTTCACAATTTTACTGATATGAAACAGCTGTTGACGCTTTTATCTGAAGTTCGTAAAAGAGACTGAAAATATATTCGCACCTTTTTAGAACATTGCTTGATCATAGTGTAATGCAGACAGCAAATACTAGGTAACATCTAAAATGTATGTGAGATTGCACTACTTGATCAGATTGCGGACAATGATGTAATTGTTTTCCAAATAAGGCACTTAAACTGGTTGCATTCAATGACATTGTGGTATGGAGTTTTTAACAGTGACAAAAAAGAAAACAGATGAATGAGTACTACATGCCCTCAACGAGCCAGGTCTTCCCCAAACTGCGGTCCGAAAAACAGCAAAACCTCTATAGAAACGAAATCTTAAAAAAACGATTATTTTAATTGCTGCATGAACGATTTTATCAATCCTACGTGTAACTGATTAAGAAGATTATGTACATATCGATTCAGTGATGCAATTTGCGTGCGAAACCGTGCGTAGTAGCTAGGTAAACAATATTACTTAAATGGTGCATAAAATATTATGTAATAAATCAGTAAAATATAGTTTAAAGGACCGCACAGACTGATACATAACAAACGGATACCCTTGTACTTCATTGACCCCAGCGTCGGTTCCGTTCTTCCTTAAAAATAAGAGAAACATGTGTTGCCTAGTTTCAAGTATTTAGAACCTTTTTAAGTTAAGTACACACGAACAACAATAGTACAGTATTTTAAGAAGTATCTCTCGGGCCCTTAATAATAAAAAAATAATACTTTTTTAATTTTTATGTATGTAGTAAATTTATTATCAATCTAGAAAGTGACATGTTGCATGGCCAGGTTGTATCTACGTAAAGCGAAACCGAGCGTGGAAAATAGAACTTTCCTGACGAGTAATGAACGATACTTTATCGATTACTTAAGATTATCTGACATTTAATAGTTTAGTAATCAATTCTTCCTTAGGAAAATGTAATTAATTTTAAATTGAGCCTGATAATAGAATCACGCCCAATTGTTTATACAGAGAGATGTTTTTACATAGGGAAAGAATTGTTTTCATGGCAGATGGAAAATCAGCTAGTGAAACTTTGAGGCAAAAAAAGACTTTCGAAGATCTCAACTGGATTGGAAAGTAGCCTATTACAAAACAAAGTGAGGAAAACCCTTTAATTCCTCTGGATATAAAAGTTTTCTCCCTATATTTATTGCCAAACCAATAAAAGTATGTTATGTTTGAAAGAAACTGAAGAGTGGATATTATGAGTTTGTTATTTAATATAAAATAATAAGTCGGTTTTAGTTATTTACATATTTCCAAATGTAATGCTCGAGATAAAATAAAATAAATGTTTAGATTTCACTCTTACTGCAACGAAGTTAAAACCATAAATGACTAGCGACATGGTATTGTATCTGTAGTTTATTGTTCTGAAGTACAAACCACAATAGAGCAATATAATGGCTGATGGCGGATATCATTTCACGCCATTGTTTATCAGCAGGTCAGCTGTAAGTAATAAAGTGTGGTGACAGAACACAATAACGACTGCAGTTAGCGTCGGATACAACTGCCGATCAAATATTGCACAGTTTCATTGTTACAATACCGGTATTCACGTACTGTTGCTGTGGAAGTTTACAGCACGTCATTCTGACGAGTGTTATTTCCCAGTTATTGCAATGTTCGACTTAATTAAAACTCTGAACACTATTAATGTACAAAAATCTAATATATGGAGGTCATTCTGCTATGTTCAGACGTAAAAACTTACTATTACGGCGTACATTAGCAATAAAAATTATCAATTCCATATTTACACCTGTTTCTTACGGTGTTTTAGATTAAGAAACGATCGTGTGATCTGCCAAAGATTAATAAAACCTTCCATAAATTAATATATGTATAACCCTACAACTTTGTTAAAATCATTTTCTCTTAGCCTTATCGTATAAAAATCACAAATGGGCATAAAATAGCGGTCTTTTATATAAAAACTTACGAATAAATCCGAAAATCTCTACATTAAGTCAAAAAATAAATTAGTAATTTTGCGCATTTATTTAAATACACGATTTGTAAAAATGGTTTGGTAATCTTAACGATTTTCACAAATCATTAAAATGCACATTGAGGGATTTTACCAAGTCCTTCTCCTTTTCGAAGAGGGGGTAAACTCAAGAGGTTTATGCAGTATATTATACAAAAATGTTTGACATTTAATTAATACTAGTAAAATAGTTGTAAATAACTTTGGAATAGCCTACTCTCGTAAACGAAAAGTTTCTAATCTCTACTAAGATCTAATTTACTCTATCAAGAGTGTCTAGTCTAGTATTCGTGACTCTTTCTTGTACTCCATTTTCATGTGCACCAAACCGGATATAGTAAGTTTAGGAAACAAAGAACGATTGCTTTCTTTCAAAAAAGCTTTACATTTATAATATACATAATACATCTAAATTAATGTCATAACTAAAATAAGTGTTAAATCTTTTATAGAATGTTATTATTAAACATAAACGCTGTAATAAAAAAGAACCTGTGATCAGAATAATTCTTGTATTTATTAAACATATACATTTTATGACATTAGCATTTTAATTTATATATTATTATTTTAATATATTTTCAGTAATGAGCATAAAATGTTTAAATATACATATGAACACTTTAGTTTCAAACGCTTTGTCCAACATTACACTTCAAAAAAATGTATTCGGGATTAAATACTCAGTAACACACTCCTCTAGAATGTGGCTTAGTTCTCTGTTGAAATCGTGTACCACTGTAATTACTTTTACGGTAAGTGATTTGGTACGAGTCAGAATACTCCACAAATAACATTTGAGTATGTCCAGAATGAGATTGAATTAATCAGTTCCGAGTGGACAAACATTCATCAAATATTTTACAACCTATGATAAGTGAGATTATTGTCTCATGCGAAGTTTCGAAATCATTAGCATGAGTGCTTTTTCAGATCTTCTTAAAAGACAATGAATCTTTTTCATCAATTAATCTTTCAGATAAATGTTTTGTGATATTTTCTGCTGTATTACTTCTGCTACACTCATCATCTGCAAATTCTGCAAAATAACGGTATACAAAACCTAATAATGTTTAGTTCCAAAATAAATGATGGAATTAGTAGAAAGTAAATTGTGAGAATTCTATTCAAGTTTACCATTCATTCATGCCTTATTTTTAAGCGACTGATTTGCAAGGTTCTAAGCCGTCATTAATTTGACAAATATACACAAATAAACAAATATACAATTTATATGGATTGCAACCTTTCTTGGAAATACTTTTGCGCTTATGTATAATTCATAAGACACGTATGTGTCAAATCTGACCTATCTAGGACATCGGCAATTTTACGAATAATTATACAGTTGTTCTAGGGGTTATCGTAAAATATGGATCCCAATACCATACATGAAAACCTTCATGACTTTACTAATAGAAGGTAAAGATTATCCCTCGGACTAGGACATTGGGAACGTAAAATACGTAACAGAAGAAGACTTTGCCATTGATAAGTCTTAACATGTTTTTGCTGCCATTAATTGTTATTAATCAGTCATCCAATTATTCATTAATAACATTCATTTTATAAAATACACAACATTTTGAAAGATTAAAGCTAAGAATCAGACGTATCGTTTTTGAGAAATAACGAATGATGTAAACGGTTTACTTATTTTTAAATGTTCTTTCAGAACGTTTTATGATGTATGATATGGCATGTGGTATATGTTATCAAATGACAATAGGCTACGTTACCGTACGCTCCAATGTTCGCATGACATACTTGCATGTTAAGAGGGTATGTTTTATTTGACTATTTAGATGGCATAAGGATGTAGTTGATTGCTTACGTACAGTTTAGTATATCCTATTACTCTAAATCTGTTATTTACTCAGATGGAAAACATCAAATTTGTATGTTGTAGTTTTGAGCAAATTAAAAAACGTAAACGATTTTTTCTTCCCATTTTAAGTTTATAGAATAAAATGGGCAGTTATTTGAACTTTTTGTTAATTCTCGGTCGTCATACATGTGAAACATCAAACAACTTACATGATTCTAAATGGCAATTTAAATGAAACTGTTACTATGGAATCACTAAAAAGAACAAACAAACAATAAATTATGGATTTTTCTGCCGTCGAGTCCAACTTTTGACGTCAAATTCATTCGGTTAGATGATTGGCTGTTTCGTCGTTCAGCAGTCACACAAAGTGTTTCTGCCCTTTGAAAAGTTAGCTGGTATCAACAGAGAGACAATTTTAAATATTAAAGCTTTTTCCATAGCAATTTCATTAGTCCGGTTCAAAGTTCAATAAAACCTACCTTCGTTTCCATTATACGAAGTTCTTTCAATCAAAACTGCCATTTCTTCCAAACAAGTTTATTAAGATTTTCTTATTTATATGTGAACATTGACGTTCGAAAAAAATATTTTGGAGTAAGTAAGTTAATTTTTGGTGTTGGGAAAATAGGCAAAGTATTAATATATTGAAAAACTATGATTTGTGTTCTTCAACTTTATTACTATATAAGTTTTAATTTTATTACTCAAATGTGTCACACTTTTCAGTATTAAATTGATTACGTATGGGTAGATTAGGTATATAAATTTTTTATGTTATCTATACTGTATTTTATACACTTAATAATTATATAATGTATTTGCAAAAACGCAATATAAACCCATATTATGAGATATTTATTCCAGATTAAACGTAACTATTAACCCTATCAATAACACACTCAGCTATACAGATCCCCAGTTCTTTTACAGAGTCACAGGTTCAAATTTGGTCGTAATGAAAATAAGGAGTTTTTAAATATATATATGTAATAGCTCTTTGATACACTCGAGTGATATCATAGATCTCGTAGTTTACATATCAGAAATCAAGAATTATTACCAGTAGAAATTTAAATTAGTATTGCCGAGTGTTATAATATCTAAACCTTAAAACAAGGAATGCGTCAGTTTTACAGCATAAAAATTCTAGAAAGGTTTATTTTTCAAAACCACGTCGTTGGCGAACTGGTAAAAGATAGAGACCAAAAATATCTACTTAGAAATTTATGTAATATTTATTGCTTCCATTTTCATACTGTTTGTCCTCAGTTTATACGGATTAATGAATAAGAATTAAAGTACATTGATTTAGGTTCTTTCAAATTAATGATCGTTGCCTAATAGCAACTAATTTTAAAACTGAATAAATATGTGAAGTGCCTGATGATGGAATCTTTGATTCAGAAAGGCCTTTCACAAAATAAAAAATTATATTGGAAAATGTTGTATTCCTTTATATTAGTGATACTACAATAAACCGTTTTTCCAACGCTCCAAGATTCTACAATAAAAGCATTATTTAACAACATTACTTTCTGCTGGTAACTGTAAAGAGCGTGGTGCTTCTTTTAAACTGTTTTGTTACACTTTTGGCGTATTAGCATTGAGTTTAATATATTTACTTAAAGCGTATGTAAAGATCATTCGACTCAGTATTTGTACTAGAAATGCTGTTGTAGAAGGACTTAATTCAATTAAGGCTGAAGAATCTTTCTATAGAGTTATTACTTAAAACTCAAGTGTACATAATTTCAGTACTAACCATCTAATAATGTTAGTAATAAATACAATGAGCATGTAATATGACATGAGTTGTAATTGTTGAAATATTTATACATAATTTGTTAGAGGAAAATATTATTAAAGCGAACTCTCTATCAGTTTGGCTGGGAGAAGGGGTCGACGCGACATGTTAGCTCTCGTGTTGAATTATGATAATTAGAAGGTTAGTCTTGTATAGGCAGGCATTAAGATATTTGGTTACAATATCTATTTTATTGCATAAAAAATTCTTGAAATTTAAAGGACTACAATAAAATATTAATTGAAATCTGGCTCTACGTATTGTATACTCAATATTCTTTGCGCTTTTGATTTAGACTTGTTTCATTAAAGCCGAAATCCGGTTCGAATTAATCTCGGAAAAAAACGTCACCCTACTCAAAAAAGATTAGGAAAAGTATATATCCTAATTATTTCTCATCATCCATCACAACATTGTAGATAGGCTTTAATCCCACTCAGGTTACGATGCCATCACCTTTAACATAGCAACGTTTGTTTAGTAAAATAATTCTTTCTTACTTCCCAAAGTTTCAGTAATTTGTGTATCATTATCTAAACATGCTGCATACTTACCCCCATATTACTAAAAAGCGGTGTCAATCTGCACTTCCTTTAAAAATCTGGATTTTGTGGGTCGAGACCACCCAACTGAAGTCCTGCAAACACCACTGTGTTGGGCTGGCGAGAAAATATCGTGTACGCTGAACACTTCTAGACTGTACGCAAACGGGCAGAAACGTGACAGCTTGGATGTTGACAATTAATACTCATCATCTTATTTTATATATAACTCTTAGAAATTTTTTAAATGCATTGTACCTTTTGTTTATTTATAAAATTTTTAGGTGAAATTATGGAAGTTTCCAAACTGGATAGTGTTAAAAGAATAAAATACTTAGTGCGTAATTATATGTGTGAACCGCGATATACTTCTTTTTATCCACTTGCTGTAGTTGCCTATTGAGCAAATGTAACACGCGATTGTCTGAAATGAAATTCCCAGAACAAGAGTTTTCGTTATAGGCAGTGAAAAAATTCTCTTATTACGAAAAATACAATCTGATATACTGAGGTTGTAATGAATCTGATTTTTTTTAGGATATTAGTGTTATGTATAATTGAAATTTCTTTAGTAATTCAAGGCTAGTAAGACGTTCGTTACTCGTTCCGTAGGAGTCTGCATTGTTGAATATGGATAGATTTTTACGACGTCATTCTTAAAGTCAGTCTACAAAAGATCAGATGTCGCTGCTCTTTCTAACATAAATATTTCAAATCTCATTGCTTGCATTAAATTTTTTTTGTAGTACCACCTTTTCAGGAATCTAACTATAATTAGGTAAAAATCTGATTAATTTTTAACTTATATCCTTACAAGAATTATTCATCATGTTTAATTGGTGAGAAATTAATAAACCTATGCTTTTACAAATGTTAGAAACTTTTTTCTTTTTTATTAATAGATTTTAAATGTATGTTTGCGCAGTGAAATAATGCTGAATGTGCATATGCATATTTTGAGACATAAAAAAAACTTTATATGGATAGATATTTAGACAGCAAAATTCTTTTTATCAAATAAAAGAAACTTTCGAAAGTAATTATACTTTGTTTTATACATCATATTTAAATTTGTATCGTAAGTTTGAACTTCTTACTACCGTTTGAAGTGCAAAAACCTTTACTAGTAGTTTCAATTTGCCACAGAAATGTTATGTTTTTATTAACAATTTATGTATATGAACAAGGGAAATTATACACAGTGGAAAAAAACAATTCATACAATCCATAAATAAATAATGTTTGTATAAACACAGGCATACATTTAAGCTTACCCAGGATATTTTGATAACATCATAGATATTCGAATAGGGACACACGTAATCAAATGTGTATATATATATTATTCTTTTCATAAATAATAGGTATCATATTTTGTTTATCGCAGTAAAGCCAGGACAGAGGTGCAGGCTACAAATAATGTTACTATCAATATCGTTCCCTGCGGCATTCAGTAGACAGCTTCACACTATCGCTATTGTGTTTGATTTACACAGCTGCAGTTTGGTTTGCTGTTTAGTAATATTTTATATTTTCTGAGGTTAATAATGCCCCCCTATTTTCTGAATCTAGCACTAAAATTAATTGTAGACCCCAAAACTGCTAATGGTTTAAATAAGTATTGTAAGCAAGCCAAAGCGTGCTCTTTGGTGAAAGAAAATTTTTAAAAGTTATGTCAATTATACAAGAAATTGTGTGAAGAAATTACCTAAGGTCGAATGTTAAGAACTATTTCACCCGGCTGGAAATATCAACAGTGTGGCTTCAGATATTAAAGGAGGGATTTCCTAATCTCTTATCTCAGACAACAATAATATTAAGACATTTTTAAGTTATAAAATGTCTATTAGAAATTTGATATAAAAAGTTTAGGTGTATGTATATGTATTATTGTAATCAATTACAGATTAAAAACTATTTTAAAATTATAGGGAAAAAAGGCATCTATTGTCACTAAATATGTGGTGTTTCATACAATAAACAACTATAATTATAATAGTTATTTTTACATTCTAATGGTCAAACGCCATAGTCCCCATATATTGGAGCACACACAATACTTACGTACTGTAATCTTTGGTAGCAAAAGTGTAAACTAATATAACCGTTGTTATCTCACCCAAGATACTTTGATGCTGCGCTGGGCGGAGTCGGTTATCCTCGCTTCCGTGTCGGCTGGCAATGCCTTCTCTTACGCTGGCAAAGGAGTTTGAGCAGTAGGCCACTTCAACTTATGCCTTGGGGTCGCTTTGGGCCTAGGGGAGTGTTGGCCGGGTTGCGTAGTTTATTCCGTCTCCTCTTCTTCTCCAGGTCAGGGTCTTCGTCGTCGTCTTGCGCTATGAGAACGGTATCTGCTGGGGGTGACATCCCCGGCTGGTCGGTTCACAAACACCGTAATACAAGACTTTTTACCGGAGCAATTAATTTATGAAAATAAGTGTTATTGAATTTAAATTATAGATATATGTATATTTAATCCGAACTGTAACTATTTGTCCAAAACAATAATTAAAAATTATTAATTATAAAAATATTTATTACAGGTTATATAACTTTCTTTAAATGCATTGTGAAAGTTAAATTTATATATATGTGGTTGATACCCGCATAACAGTAATGACCAAGCACTACATATTTAATATTCGCTGAAAAGTGTCGTTAACGTAGCCTATACTTTTCCTAAAACACTTATTGTAAAAAAATTAATAGTTTTAGCTAAAAAAATAATCAATTTTACTACTTCCGTAAAACTGTAATTTCTAATCTTAGTTTGCCTTACTCTGTACTTAAAAGCTGTTCCAGTAAAGGTTAAAGTAAGAAATGGATTTTACTAACAATCTTACTCTTATCTCTTACTAACTGAAATTAGTGGTTAAATTAATTAATATGGTTGTTATGGTTTAACATAAAATAATGTTTACATGGAACAGTTGATTACGTTTAACAGGCTATTTGAATTGAATTGGTCAAATATTTAACAGCTTACGTAGGGATTTTCGAAACAAGAATATGGCAATGTTCCATAAAATATACCAGGGACCCTAAGAAAATCCATGTAAAACTTTAGTACAATAGGTTGAACAGTTTTGATTGAAAAAAAAAAACAAACAAACAAAATCACACTGGAATTTATAATATTTATATTATCAGGTTAAACGAAGATGTGAAAATGATAAGTTCACAATAATGTATGATAATACATTTATCTAATTCTTGTAAAAGTTTGAAATGTTTTAAAAGTTTTCCATTAATTAACCAGAATATAAACTTACTCAATCAAGGATAGCAAATTGACTATGGTAATCCAATAATTCAAATTCTCAGTTAATCAACAGATTTCAAGATGATTAAATCGGCAGCCATCGGGTTTTTATATAAGCTGGTTCCTCTGGAATATTCATGAAGAAGTTTTATCTTGCCTAATATGAATAACACAAAAACTTTTCTTGTGAGACGTTTCTTGTGTAATGGGAGGTGTAGCTCTTTCTGTTAGCTGTGGTCAATATAATTGTGGGACAATATACTTATATATTTATCAGTTAATCCGTGGCTCATTAATTTTTTAATACGAATAATAGGGGTTGTTGATATAAATTAGGTATAATTATATAATAAGTTCATTAGAGTTTATCGATGGATCAAATAAGTAGTATAAAATATTTAAACTAAATATCTGAAATAAGCGGATCACGTGATGGATTGCAAACACACGATAAGGGGTTGCGATTTAACTCAGCTAACAATGATTGTAAATTGCAAGAAGAATGAAGAAAGATTCTGGACCCTTGTAAATTATAAATATATTTCATTGAATAGCTAAAGCCTGAACATTTACGTAAAGATATGATGTTTTTCTATCGTAAAAACTACAAGTAATTCGGATTATTTTGTTCCTAACAGAATATATACGTATAGAACTTTAATGCTTCTTTGTATAACTGAATCAGCTATAAATTAGCGATTATTATTTTTAACAAACATTTATCCACTATTCTGTGCAGTAGTAAATTTAATTAGAGGTAAATTTTCACGTCAAACATAAATCAAGGTACAAACAACTAGCAGAGAAACTCGGAATGGAGGAAGTGTTTAAATGTGAACAATGGAACAGTGAAACAACTCGGATATGTGACGGCACAGTACCTGTTAAGCAGAAGTGATATAACCGGTGACCTCATAGCGGTTACATGGAACTACTCGTATTGCACTGCGCCTTGTTCTCTCAGGTACTTGGCTACAATTGAATAGCTTTCTGCAACAATATGTCGAGCATTATCTTTTATGTGTATTAAGTAATAAGTCACTAATATTCACTTAAGTATAAGCACATGTTATTTTAACATTATTATTTATTAATAAAAAATAAAAATAGAAGAGTTGAAAGCCAATGTTAAAAGTCGCTGTCGAGATTTTATTTATGCAAACCCTTGCACCCTTCCTACCTAACAAGAATTTTTATTATTTAAAAAGCTACTATAAAACCTAACTTAATGCACAAAAATGTGAATGTATCATGTGGTAAGATATCTCGAGGAACATTCATCTATAAAAAATTTTTGATGAACTATATTTGTACATGGGTAAGAATGAGTTCTATCATGGAGCATGCCCTACTACCAATCTGGTTAGCGTCATAGAAACCTATCACTCAGTATGTTGACACAAGTTTTCTTTTGTCTGTTAGGGAGGACATCTCGAGGATAGATTTTAAATTTTGCAATAACTTTCAGCGAAGCCTGTAGCACCACACTTGGTGTGATGTACCCCTAGCTTGTATGGTTATAAATACTCTGTTAACGTGTTTAAGAGCATTCCGAATCGCTTTTTAACAATATTGTTAGCAAAATTATACATTACACAAGTTATACTTAAGCTAGGTTGATACATAAGTTGTTTTGGCTGTTAGATTGAATCTTATCTAGTTTCTATCATTAGATATATTGGAAAATGTATTATATTTAAAAACGTTAATTTTTAAAAGCATTTTTATTTTATTATAAATTAACAATCTCCATTATACTATCTAAATATTGGTTTCCATTAACCTGTAGAAAGATTTGGCTAGTTTACGTTGCACGGTTTTCATGTATGTGTTAAAAAAACATACCTTTTTCGGCTTCTTAAAAATTAAATTTACCAAGTAACTTGGAAAAAATTATTCTTGTTAGCAAATAGGCAACTTATATTTGGGTACTTCTTATCTATTGATTATTTATTTTTACGTAGTTTTGTGCAAAATTTTATCAACAGTGTAAGACATACGTAATTATTAGTAAAATAAAATTCAAATAGAATCAATGTACAGATGGTTTGCTGGAAAGGAAGTCTTGTATTACAATTCGAGACAAACATCCTCCGGATGTAAGTAGATACGCACATCCGCCCAGACGCCGATGGTGAACAAACAGGAAATGCTTGCTTAAGCAGCGGAAATGCTTATTTGTAAAAACCGTGCGACAATGTAAAGGACAGCCATGCTGATATGAAAAATTTGTTACTTACCAATTATGATGGAGAGATTTGGCAGAGGCGTGGTCAATGAGCTGGCGGGAGAAGAACATCAAAACTGAAGAACAAGGAGGAGAGGTAGAAGTCGAGGCCGGGAATTCGAAAAGTGAAGTTCGGGAGTGTTTGTGTTCGTGTGCGGAAAAATATCTCTAGGCGTAAAAGTGTGAAGTGGAATAAAATGTAAGTAATTTTAAGAACTTAGTATATTTTAGGGTTCATTAATAATTTTCAATTCCATATCCATTTAGTTTGTTCACAATTTCGAAAATGTAAATTCATGTAAATGTTTAGCTATTTAAAAGAAAGTTTCTCACGTTATTCCATGAACTCATAATTATTGCAACACTACAAAATTACTAGTAAATGTTATAATGAAATAATTTAAAATAAATTGTAATGAATAATTTAATATTAAATATGTCTTCAAAGTATTAAGACATTAAAATTTGTGCTTAATATATCGGTTGACCCAATCAATTGTTAATTAAAATTTTTAATCAATTTAAAGAGATGTTGTCAAAATAAAATATGTGTTGGCTCATTTGAGGGTATTTGTACTGCCAATCTAACCTATTATTAAAATCCTCTCACAGCAAACCCTTGCTCATAGTATGTCACAAGCTTAATCTTAAACTAAACCAAACTTAAAAACCTTACATGGTGGAGGCGCTAAAACTCGATTGGCATTCAAATTCCTCACATGGGCAAGCACATAGTTTCATAGGCTAGATAAATTAGAACTAAATAATATTTATAAGAAAGTATTTAACGAAAATAGCCTACTTCAGTGACAAACCACTCATTTACCTGAAAGATAAATTAAATTTGCAATAACTCAAAAATATTTTCAAACCCGTAATTAGAGTAACGCCAAGTAAACTAACGAGGTACGTCAATGGACATGTATAATTAAATGGAAACCATACTACATGAAGATTTAATAATACCATTAGACACATATAGGACTTCCAAAAGTGACATAATAAAAATATTAAATGAAAATGGAATACCTATCTAGAGACCACAGACACTGTAGCAGACCTCAGACCTATCCTAGCGGCACTTAAGAACTTAACACGTATAATCGCAAAGTCACCCTAATATTAAAACCATATTTAATAATTTAACTACACGAAAAACTCACCTAAGTGAAGAGGACAGGGAAAACTATAAGGATCTAGCTACAATTCGAGGATTTTCTAGTGCAGAGAACAAATTTATACGACATAGTACATAACCCTGAGGCGAACATCAAGACACAACACCCCCAACCTTAGCAAAACATTACGAGCCACTCACACTAACCTGACAGAACGAACACAGTAACCATGGTGGAAAACATACCGTTAATATCAGCTGGGACCTTTACACAGGTCTCCAGAGCGAAAAATTCCACAAGATTTTTTAGACAAATTCCCTAGTGGCAGCAACTTCAAACAGATGAACAGACATCACTAAAGTTATTTTATTCCCAGCGCATTTAATCAGGCACAGCATTAACTTGGTTCAAACACTACAAGCAAAAACAACGAGGGTAGCCATACAATGGGATCAACTTGCTAAAAGTTTCATAGAGGGCTTTCACTCCATTAGCACAAACCCAGAGTCTACAAATTATTTTAGAACACAAAATACAGGGAGAGAACGAGCCAACACTAACCTATTTTTTAGATATATTAACAACATGCCGAAGATATGACCCCACAATACAGGACAAACAAATTATACATTTTATCATACAGGGACTAAAACCAGAAATCTGTGAACGATTTATAGGCCTGAAAAAACGACACCTTAAGTGGTCTAGAGAATAATTTAAAAAATTACAGAACAGCTAGTTCTAACACAAATGAAAAACAAAGAAAGGTACAATAGGGTTGCAGCAAACAGACCCTATAGTACACCCTTATATGAACAAAACATCATCCATAAACTACAAACAGAAGTTAACACCCTAAACCAATTTAGTAGCTACCCTAACTACAAACCAAATTTCAAATCATAACCACAGGTACGAAAGGTCTCCATCCCCGAATGAAAACTCAAAAATAAGCCCAAGATATGATAGAACACCTAGTCCCTCACCAGAATAGATATATGGAAAGCTCAAACTACCCCAAACAAACCCAAAGGCCACCTATGATTAAACACGTTACTTTCAGTGATAGGAGAAGACAAAACCATTCCCAAATACAACCTGCTAGACAAAATAGGTATTGCACTATTTTGCCGTAAAGACAACCATAATACTGAACAATGCTGGTTCAAGCAACGTTCATTAACTTCTCAAACCCAAAGTAACTGCTTGGCACCTAAAACCAACAATACACAAGAGCTGTTCTGCAGGTACTGCAAGCGAACAAACCACAATATCGAATCATGTTACAAGTCTAATTATTTATAAACAAAATCATCAAAAAAACGGGAAATAGGGGAGGTCACACTAACCCTTACCGAACTTCCCCCTTATCAAAAGCGAAAACAAATAACACCATAGATCTTAACCAAAGGAATCGACAAACTTACAAATGTATAAAGTCTATGACATTTACTCCAACTAACCCCAAAGTACTACCACTATCAACCCCTGGAAAGACCAGTTCAGAAGTGATATTTAAAGCCATAGATTATAATCAAGAATTCCCACCCCTTAAAGAAGATGCAAGAAATTGAACAACCTATTATGCAGAAGCCTAATACACACCATGAAACTTCAATCTGCGTTCAATCCAACCCCAACCCTAAGTGAACCAAACCCCTCGGGGACAACACATATAAATAAACCCAGTTTTACAAGAAACCTTGCAGTCTCAGAAAATTTCACAGGACAGATAAAACCTAAGCGTATTAAAGGTAGTAGCGCACGTAAAACAGGACCCAGATTGTAGTATGGGGAGGTAAACACACATACTGGATTGGAAGAAACCATTGAGATAGACACTATACAGATTTTAAATCTCATAGAGCAACAGAAGAAACAGAATATGATAGATTGTACTAACTTGCAAGAAATAACGCAAGACAGGAATACACAGACCGAGGAAAAATAAAACATTATTATTAGAGGATATTTATGAACTCATATTTAATTGCGAAAATAAAACAACGAAGAAGATACCTGTCCTAACAATAGACGTAGCCCCTTGACCACAAACCCTCGACATCCAGTACCCTGCATTATAGATACAGGATGTAACATAAACATTATTAGAGCAGACCTAGTTTGTGCAACAAAATTAAATACTAGCAACATACCCTCGTTGATATCGGCTAACGGTATACCATTAACAGTTTTGGGTTCAACAAAGGTCACCATAAAAATTGGCAAAGTAATACTTTGAAGACACGTTTTATGTGACACCTGATCTAAACAGCCCAATATTGGTAGGAAACATATTCCTATTTCAGAACTGCGTAGAGTTTAAACTATAAAAAATAAAACAATAAAAATTACCAAATATCAGATTGAACATATAATACCTATGAAATGAACAGTGGCAGTTAGACATCAAGAATTTTAAAAACACACAGGAGTTAGAAGTACAGCAAATATCAGATGTAACAGCCCCACGAGACATAATTATAGCACCACATCAGCATATTAGGATTAGCTCCTTAAAAGGCATAGAGTCTCGAACAGCCATCGAAACAGATAGGAATCTAAGAATAAAAAAGAAATGTCATGCATATCTTTCAGAAGGGGAAGATGGTACAGATACAATTGTAAATATTTATAATGCATCAAATTTCCCAAAAAGGATACCCGCACATACTACGATAGGACATATACATTACCCAACTCTTGAAGCACAGCCTACCCTGGAACACCATCCCACTAAAAGTGACACAGGAAAAAACAATATTGACAGATAAGGACGGCATAGTATTTGATATCTCACCACATTTAACCCTCCAAGAACACAAAAAAGTCCTTGACGTTTTACAAAAATACAGACACATATTTACAACAAAGGTAATCGATTTAACTCCTGCAAACATACCTCCTGTTAAACTTGAATTAAAACCGAATACGAAACCTGTAAACTCACCACCGTAATAGGCGGAGTAAAACAGAAAGGGAAAAATTAAACAAATTATTGGACGACTTAGTACAAGCAAAAATATTAGAGGAATTTCAGGATTACACAGAATATGCAAGCCCAGTATTTTTAGTGAAAAAATAAAGATGGAAGCGACAGAAATGGTAGCTGATCTCAGGAAGGTTAATGCACAGTTGAAAACAGATGCCCACCCCATTCCTTCAGTAAAACCTGGTTTTAAGCTCTTTGAACAAAGCGCACACATTTACAAAATTAGACCTTAAAAATGCATTTTATTCCATGGAGGTTAGGAAAGAAGATAGGCATATCCTAGCCCCATAAAAACACCTGATAGACTACTACAGTTTTGCCGACTGCCGATGGGACTTTCAACTTCAACCACATTATTTAGTAAAGCCTTGAATGCGATATTAAACCGTCACCTTTATAATAAAGTCATCTGTTTACGTAGATGACCTAATTTGTTATGGTGACTCATTTGAAAATGACTTACATAATCTAGAAACTATATTCAGAAGAACTAGAAAAAGCTAATTTGAAATTAAATACAAAAAAGTGTAAATTTCTCTACAAAAGTGTAAACATTTTAGGACACGAGGTATCAGGGAAGGCATTTTACCCCAAAAACAGTCAGTAGAAGCTATCACCGAATTTAAAAGACCAACTTGTGTAAGGCAAGTGAGACAATTTTTAGGATGCTCAAGGATTCTTCCGCAGATTCATCCAAAATTATGCCAAAATAGCACAACCCCTTACTGAGATAATAAAAGATTCAAATAAAAACATGGCATTTAAATGGACGGATCTATGTGAACAGGCTTTTATAAAAATCAAACAAATTTTTGACAAACCCACCATTACTATCACATTGGAAGGACAACAGGGAAGCACACATTTATGTAGATAGCAGTTTGATTGGATGCGGAGCAGCGTTAGTACAGTTTAAAATGAAGAAAATAATAGAATGTACCCAATTTATTACATGTCAAAAAAAATATTCAAATACCCCAAATGCGTTACAGCAATGCTGAACGTGAAATGCTAGCGCTAACCTATGCTGTGAACTACTTCAGAGAATTCACGCTTGGTAGACAAACAACAGTTTATACGGACTGTGCCGCATTACAGTTTTATAACAATTTTAAGCACACTTCCACTAGATTAAACAGATTAGCACTGTCATTAACAGACTACGACATTGTAGTAAAACATAAACGTGGTGCTACAAACGTGTTTAGCAGACGCCTTAAGCAGAAATCCTTTAGAACAACAACCTTTGGATGAAGAATTTACGGACGTGTGTTTAACTGTCAATACTTTAATACAGACAAATCTAACCCCTACTACAAGCTCAAGACAGTTATTTGAAACAAATACGCCTTGCGATGACCTCACCTGAGGCGGTAAATAAAAAAAATCAGACGGCTTCAAGACATTAAGAAGAAATAGATGGATTTGTTATATTTCAAAACTTTCAACGGACGAGAAACTAGAAACTTATTGGCTATACCCCAAAAACAAACACAAGAAATATTTAAAAATATTCCATGACAACCCCTACACGGGTGGACACTTATCACATTACCAAACAGCTTCAAAAATAAAATTAACGATATCACTGGCCGAATATGTACCGTGATATCCTCCAATATACAAAAACTTGTGAAGAATGTCAACTACGTAGGCCAAAAACGAAAAAAAATTACGGCCTACTACAACCTATTGCACCCTCCATAAAACCCTTTGACAGAATTACAATAGAATTTTGTAGGTAATATTACACAAAGTAATGGTTACAAATATATCCTAGTTGCAACCGATGCCTGCACTAGAATGGCATTTGCAACCCCTTGTAGAAATGCAGATGCGAACACGGTAGCGCAAAAATTATTAAATCTATTCTGCACATTTGGATTTCCTAGAATTATTAATCATGACAGAGGAACACACTTTAATGAATTCTGTAATTTCACAGTTACTAAATGCACTCGGGATTGAACAAAGGCCAGGCGCGGCTTATATGTCACAAGTACAAGGTGCGGTTGAAAAATACACAAAATACACACGCTAATAAAGGCAATATCTCATTACGTTGTGGAAAAACCCCAAACTTGGTCAAAATATGTACAAATAGTTACATTTGCCTACAACACGACTGTAAACATTTCAACAGGCTACACACCGCACTACCTCATGTTTGGTTACGAAGCTAACTTACCGTCTGATTGTATATATTTACAGGTTTAATCCCGAAAAAATGGTGTTTGGAAAATATAGAAATTTTAGAGCAAATACGCAAAGATATGCCTAAAAATCATGAAAAAAAGTCCCAGGAAGCGCAAAAGAAATACTTTGACCGTGACAAAACTCATTTGGATTTAAACCCCGGCGATGAAGTCTTGGTCCATTTCCCGAAAGGCCACACAAAAAATATAGTAAAATTTCAAACACCATTTAGAGGTCCTTTCGTTGTCAAGAAAAAAAATTAACGAAGTGACATATGCAGTAGAAATTTACCACAGGGGAAGGTTAACAGAACAACCAATACATGTTGCTAGAATGAAATTATTCTATAAGAGAATATAAAATAAATATGAAGGGATTTGAGCAATAATAAAATATTCAAGAATAAAATACAATATTTCTCATGAATCACTGTGCACTCACTGACTTGTAGTAAAATTTGAAGAGAGTGAAAAGTATCTTCGCAATACTTTCATAATATATGAGGGTAAAAAGCTACTACATAGTCACGCAAGAATCGCTTTAAAGAATAGGTATTATACTCCAGGAGTTGAGAGACCGGTTAACTTGATTACGGTTTGAATGATTCATTATAACGTTATATAACCTTGAGAGTCACTGAAGTAAGTCTAACAGAAATAAAAATGTATATTAAAATCTCGATGTTGTGTCGGAAAACGATAGAGAATAAAGACATAAAAGTTTTAGAAAATTAAAACGCCTAACTTTGTATTTTAATGTGAGGTTTTAGTGTAATTTAGTGATTAAGTGATAGGTTACACGTACCAAAGATATTGGTATAGATAATCCCAATACACAGGACACTAACACAGCACACACAACACGACACGAGCAGAGCCTGTAACCCAACGGTAACCGTACTTAGACTGGCTAGTAAGACTTGACCGTGACTCTGGTATGTCCTCCCAGGCAGATAAGTTTTTTGCTAACTCAACTAACTTCCCACGCTATACTACACCGACTGTGTTGTGACTATGACTAGGGGGCATTGCCTTGTACCCAGCGGTCTGGGTCGCCAAGGGCCCTGGTGGCTCAGACAGCTTAGTATGCAAGTAATATTTCCCACGTACTCGTTTACTACAGTAACAAAGCGTACTCTAACTTGACACAACGTACATATTATACTTACCTGAGGGATACGTGTAATACATAGCCTAGTAATAAAGAATATAAAATATGATAAAGTGTACTACATATATCATATTTATTTAAGTTAGTAGATAGCAGTGTTAAACATAATATACCCTACAAGGACTCAATTTTCCTGAGATGCATCTCAAAGAAAGAGACATACATGTTCTATATTATATAATCCTAGGATAAACAAATACTTCAATATATGACATGTAAATGACTTATATAACATGTTTAATTATTACATAGCTAATCTAACATTGAAGGAAAGTAACATATATTTAACATAGTATGTATTAGCACAGCAATATTGCTCATTAACAAAACCATACAGCCTTTGATTAGGCAACATATTTTTTATGATCATAATAATGACTATGGACAATAAGCACAAAGAAGGGATATTAAATATTCCTCAGAAACAAAGGTGCGTAGTATCGTTTTGTAATATGATAAAATAACATAATTTCGAACCTTATTTAAGAACACTAGAGATTAAGATGCTTAGTAAAAACATTATTACATAGAGCTAGGGAAATACGACACACCATCGAGAGGTCATTAAAAGATTTCTGTAAATAAAAACCTTAGACATAAATGTGTATTAATTATAAAATATTAACCTGAAATGTATATGTAACCTGTAGATATTTAGTTTTAGAATTACGACACCCAAAAAGCCAACTAAAACCTGAGACACCAGTCTACAAGACACCAATCTACAAGACACCAGTCTACAGCACTCTAACCGATCCCGACCACCCACGAGAAAAATGAAGTCTTCACAGCACTTCCTTCTACTACTCACATCACTTGCCATGCCTCTTTTCGACCACCTTTGCCAGCACATCAACCCACAACACAGAAGAACCCAATAAGCCTCTAGTACAAATCTTCAAAGGAGCGTACTTCACTCCAATGTCCCAGACACTACCTTATACCAGTTTCCATCCCTATATTATACAAAATTCCTTTCAACACACAAGCAAAATTTACCTAAAAACGAACCCTCTCTAAATTTCTGCCCTAAAACCTCAACAACTCCCAAACCTATTGCAAGATACAGAGCAACCTTTCCACATTAGAAACCCTCATACATCAACAAATGGTAAGCAGAACACCTCCCATTCATCCAAAGACAGCAAACCAGATAGAAACAGAAGATCGCTCACGTTCGTCGGAGATTTCTTCAAATGGTGTTGTGACATTGCGACAGACAGAACACCAAATACATGACTTGGCAGACAACAAGGAAGATGTCTACACAGCAATCTCAACACAACACCACTACCTAACTCTCCGAGCTACCTGCGCATTCACCTGCTTCGTTCACAATCTACAAAGACAACACCACTTCCAGCTAAAACACGACGACAACAACATAGTAAACAACACGGAACTCATTTTGTACATTTTATTAGCCTGGACTTCGATATTAACACTACTTCTTTTATAGCCCTCTACTTCATCCTCATTAACAACATCAAAATAAAAATTCCTGAAGCCTACAGTACATGAACGTGACTACCCAATGGATAACCTTAATTAGACAATAAGTACGATTCGTAGGTAGAATCGTCATTAAGCCAGGGGAATGTAAGACATACGTAATTATTAGTAAAATAAAATTCAAATAGAATCAATGTACAGATAGTTGCTGGAAAGGAAGTCTTGTATTACAATTCGAGACAAACATCCTCCGGATGTAAGTAGATACGCACATGCGCCCAGACGCCGATGGTGAACAAACAGGAAATGCTTGCTTAAGCAGCGGAAATGCTTATTTGTAAAAACCGTGCGACAATGTAAGGGACAGCCATGCTGATATGAAAAATTGTTACTTACCAATTATGATGGAGAGATTTGGCAGAGGCGTGGTCAATGAGCTGGCGGAGAAGAACATCAAAACTGAAGAACAAGGAGGAGAGGTAGAAGTCGAGGCCGGGAATTCGAAAAGTGAAGTTCGGGAGTGTTTGTGTTTCGTGTGTGCGGAAAAATATCTCTAGGCCTAATAAGTGTGAAGTGGAATAAAATGTAAGTAATTTAAGAACTTAGTAATATTTTAGGGTTCATTAATAATTTTCAATTCCATATCCATTTAGTTGTTCACAATTTCGAAAATGTAAATGTTTAGCTATTTAAAAGAAAGTTTCTCACGTTATTCCATGAACTCATAATTATTGCAACACTACAAAATTACTAGTAAATGTTATAATGAAATAATTTAAAATAAATTGTAATGAATAATTTAATATTAAATATGTCTTCAAAGTATTAAGACATTAAAATTTGTGCTTAATATATCGGTTTGACCCAATCAATTGTTAATTAAAATTTTTAATCAATTTAAAGAGATGTTGTCAAAATAAAATATGTGTTGGCTCATTTGAGGGTATTTGTACTGCCAATCTAACCTATTATTAAATCCTCTCACAGCAACCCTTGCTCATAGTATGTCACAAGCTTAATCTTAAACTAAAACAAACTTAAAAACCTTACAACAGTATCTTTTATTGAGTCTTGAAATTATAATCTGTTAAATTATTCACACCCTCATTTTCTAAAATATTTTAAATTGTAATTTTCTGTCTTTTTTGGACTAGATGTAGCTTAATTTTCTAACAATTTAAAATAAATCGGTAATAAACAGTTTAAAGATTACCTCACATGGGAAAAATACTATTAAAACGTAAATACTAACACTATCACCATTATGCTTACAATAAAACATTTCATGCACATTTATCATTGTTGAATATGTTACTATTTACATGAATTACCGCTATTGTTTCGTTTGGGTGAAAATCATACAAATAGTTATAAATTTAGTACAAATACAACTTGTGTCATTTTGATTTCAGATTCCAACAATTTGTAATTGAAGTAAAAGAATTAAAACTATTCAGGTAAAATTAAAATCCATGTTTATTGGCGTGGTTATTATATAAATTATGGAAATTTTAGTATTTTGTGTGGTGAATTCAGAACAAATATATGCTATATGTAAAATTTATGTTAACTTATATCTTCAATGTATATTTACTTTAAAACCAATAAACTAATTTATGGTTTAAATTTATTCTCATTTATTCATATTTAATCCTAAAGCTCACACTATATTTATCTAGTGCATATAATGCGTAAGCTCGTGTTTGACATAAACCATAGTAGTAGCAAAATGGAGTAACCAGTAATCCACCTAAACTTGTCGTTCCAAGAAGCCTGTTGAATGCATAGTGCCAGATTGAGCTTACTAGAGAGACATAAAACTTGTATCTATCCCAAATACTATCACAAAAACTTACTTTACAAAGCCATGAGTTTATTGATCTAAAAATACATTTTATTTTTTACCAAATTTTAATAAAAACCAAAATGTAAAACATGTATTAAAACTATTAAGAGTAGTACTCTTATATTGTTGTAGGAATGAAATAACTGAACTAATAATGCATCTTAAGTTTGACAATATTGTTTATTAGTGAAATACTCTGGTATGCTATAAAGTTTTGTAGGTATTATCAGATGCCCTAGTGAATGGTGTGTGTTTTTTTATTATTTTAATTAATTTTTTGTTCTGTAAGGCCATAATTATAAATCCTCTCATACATGTGACAGGTAAGAAAATAACAGCTACAATTTTAATTCGCCTGTTAGAAAACACTCTTCATCGATTATGAAAGTTGGGTATGCTCTATGTGTTAGAGAAAAGAATAGTCCAGTGCTGTTTACAAAATCGCAGACGTCTTTTATTTTGTACACGTTAAAACTTTCATAAAAAAACTTATGTCCAAGTGCCTAAAAGAGCCTGCTTTCTTTTATTATTGCATTTATATTAAATGTACTCATACACAACACTACAGTTTTAACTTATGAGGCTTTGTAACGTATTATTATGTCAGATGTTAAAATTATTCTAAGATAGTTATAATGTATAAAACGTTTTACGTTAATGATACACCGCTGAAAGATAACCAAACAAAATAGTGCTTAAGTCAGCTTTACATTATGCAAACAAAATACTGTATTGTCACAGCACTGTTTGACAGTAAGGAAATGACACTAATGCTAGTTTTGTATGTTTTAAAAATGGTATTGTTACAATAAATCAGACCTATTTAATTCATATTTAATTTTACCTGAATATTTTATAAGCTTTATTTGTAAAAGTTTCTACCTCATTCATTCAACTAATAAACTCCGGTCTATAGTCTATGATTTACATGAAGGGGAGTGGAGGTGTATTTACTTTAATCCTAATATTTAGTACAAACATATAGAGATTGAATACTGTGTTTGATCATTTCATTAGGTATTATATAACACGTATTCGACAACAGTGTGCACAATAGCTTTCGGCAGCGTAATCAGTCCATGACGGTTACATAATGCAAGTAACACAGTCATCTGCATTTATAGGCAACATCCAACTACAATATAGAGTCTCCAATCACAATATATATATATATATATATATATATATATATATATATATATATATATATATATATTCATTAAATTTGTATAAATGGCAATAGCTGAATTTAATTTATTTCAATAAACATTGAATCGCGAAAAGTACTTGCTTCGCCGGGACTTGAACCGGGATCTCTCACTTGCCGGGTGAATGTGCTACCATTACACCACAGAGCCCTCACTTTTTATGATTCAATTATTTTGTATTTGGCCGTTTCTTTCACATATGTGTTTAAATAACCAAACAAACATATGATCGGAAGACCAAATACCTGTCAAATGACTTCTATTTACATTCATTAAATTTGTATAAATGGCAATAGCCGAATTTAATTTATTTCAATAAACATTGAATCGCAAAAAGTACTTGCTCCGCCGGGACTTGAACCCGGATCTCTCACTTGCCGGGTGAATGTGCTACCATTACACCACAGAGCCCTCACTTTTTATGATTCAATTATTTTGTATTTGGCCGTTTCTTTCACATATGTGTTTAAATAACCAAACAAACATATGATCGGAAGACCAAATACCTGTCAAATGACTTCTATTTACATTCATTAAATTTGTATAAATGGCAATAGCCGAATTTAATTTATTTCAATAAACATTGAATCGCAAAAAGTACAAAAAAGTACAATATATATATATATATATATATATATATATATATATATATATATATATTATTCTGCATCCACTCTATATAAATATCCTATAAAGGGACCGAAGACAATTTAAAGCGTGTTATAGCTTGAGGCGTCCGTGAAGTAGAAGAAGATCCATCCATCACTCTGCAGAGTTACTCTCATTCTTTTTCGTTGGGAAAAACAACCGGGAGCACTTTTCCAGCACATATTTAGGTTGCAATTTACATTTAAATTTACTTCTGTATCATATGTTGAATCTTCAAGATGACAAGATGACAAACAAGGGACATATATGCCACCATATTTGTGGCTACAATCTTCGCCACCTTTTGCTAACAGAACTTCTAGTATAATCTTTCTTTGGAAACAGGAACAAAATATGTGTCAAATATCCTAATAACCGCTTTTTGTCTTACACTTTTAAATTTTTATATTGACTCGGTCTTTCTTGTACTGATTATATTTAATAAAGAGCAAAAATGTTATAATAGCAATATGGAGATGTACACTGCAACGACGACCTCGTGAGTTAACTTTAGAGTAACGCGTAGTTAATAAATAATTTTGTATGTATTATATATGGTTATTTATAGTATATATAGTTGTATATATATATATATATATATATATATATATATATATATATATATATATATATATATATATAAAAGCATATATGATCTATGTTACTTTTAAAATATCATGAGGATATACTAAAAGAACTAATTTTTACTCACTTGAAATAGCACACAAGTGATACTTTCATTCAGTTTCAGCGCAATTCATGTGTTGTTAAACGACAAATCGTGTGCCGTATGATTACACCACTCGTTCACAATAAATAATTCTTTTTAATCTCATTACGGAAAAAAGTAATTGTAATTTGTCTACTATAAGATACGTTATTCAGTTAGGATATTAAATTAATACAGATATATAATTTTCATAAAGGGTCCAAACAATATAAAATGCTAGCACAGTGGACAGTGGAATAACGGGAAAAAACTTATCTTTTTGATTTGAATGTTTTCCAAGGATAGAAAATATTTAATTGTAATAATTTTATCTACATATTACCTGAAAGTGCGTTAATATTCTGAAAGGTATTAAACGCATATGGCTTTATTATTAAATCAAGTGTCGATATCTTTTCGCAATGCAAATGTCATCATGTGTTAATAAACTTTATAATTTTAATCTGTTGCTTGTTACAATTTATAGATTGTTAATATTTTCATTTTTGTTTGCATTGTAATGTGTAGTCTATGAAGAGATGAGTAGTGTTCATGTGAACATTAATAAATTAAGAAATATATATATTCTTAATTTATTAATGTTCACATGAACACTACTCATCTCTTCATAGACTACACATTACAATGAAAACAAAAATGAAAATATTAACAATCTATAAATTGTAACAAGCAACAGATTAAAATATATATATATATAATATATATATATATATATATATATATATATATATATATATATATATTGTGTGACGAAGTTAATACATTAAAAAAAAGAAGAAAATACTCAACCGTTTATAAGATCTATAAATCATAATCTTTGACTAGAAAATACAGTTCATGAATGGATGAGTTCACTAGCTGTGGCCATAATTGTTAGGCAAGT
Organism: Homalodisca vitripennis; assembly: GCF_021130785.1. NCBI lineage: Eukaryota > Metazoa > Arthropoda > Insecta > Hemiptera > Cicadellidae > Homalodisca > Homalodisca vitripennis. Next base: position 72,394 of record NW_025777631.1, on the reverse strand, counting down.
TAGGTAAAACAACCCAGCATTACTAAAATTGTTATACACTAATACGAATTAATATACGCTACTGAATTTGTATATTAATTAGTTAAATCAAATCCAATGAAAAAAATAAAGCACAAAAATACTAAACACAATTAACTAAGCAATAAGTTTAGATTGATGTTATTCCGACACCTTTATATAAAGGTGACGACTTGATAAACGAGATGAGGTACGAAATGAAACAAGAAAACTAGATTGTAAGACAAAGAAATGCTTTTATCTCACCCGCAACATCCAATAAACTTGTTTCTTCAGGCATCTTTCTGAGAATGTGGAGAGACACAAATAATAATGTGATTGCAGACTGCTTGAGATCGTTTTACCTCTTTCTCTCATTAATTTCTGAATCATACTCGCTAAAAGAAACCTGCAATATGATTGTTTTTCGATAAATGATTTAATTTTCCTTAATTTGTTGGCTGCACGTTAGTGAAGCATAGTACTGGCAAAGCTGATTTAATTTATTTCTTTATCTCTGTCTTTCTGCATTATATCGGAAGAACGGACTGACCTATAGACTTCAAATTTGGTACGAAACGTTATTCCTGTACTGGAGGTATTTACTTCTATGATGGTGCATGTTACTCTATAGGATTTGTCTCAGCTTCAGTGAACATTGATACATTATTCGTATAGGCAACAAGGTATTATTATTCAAAACCAAGTGTTGCGTAACAGGCTTCGCTGAAGTATGTTAAAGTGTATAGCTCGTTTCATTCTCGAAATTTTCTGTGGACAGACAGATGTTCTTCCAGGAACTTAGTTACAGCCCTAGACAAATATAAGAGAAAATATGTTCTTTATATATTGTGTGAAACTCAATTTGTACATAAACAAGAATGGGTTCGATTATGGAGCACGATCTAGCTAAGCATCACTGAATCACTCTATGACACCAGTGTTTCTTCCATCTGCGGGGGGCTGTGCAAGTTTCTATACTGTAAGCTGGTCTGCCTGTTCACTAAACGTTTTGGAGAGTGAAAATACCTATAGCCTTGAAATCTTCCAAACAATTCTAAGGAATCATATTACGTGACATGGCATCTGGCGTACTACCGTGTATAGTATTTTAAGAGTTGTTTTTTTTACTCAGACTAAAATCGTGACCGTAATCGTATTCGTTATGTTATTGAGTATAGTACTTGCAGATAACGCTCCTAGTATTTAGTGTGGACTGTTAGATACACAGTTGAAGACGTATTTTAATGTGATGTTAATTATATTCTTTGCTTACGAAGATAATGAAGTGGTTTAAAATTACTACTTAATTAAAAATTCTGCTGTGGTGCTAATAATGCTAAAGGTATTGGAGTAGAAGGAAGGGAGAACCAATTAAAGTTGAAGCATTGTGGCACTGGGTACAGAAGATCCTTGCCTCACAGCTCTTACAAATACACCATAATTCTCCTGGAAAAAGTTTTAAAATAAAGATTAGAACGAAAAATATTATCAAGTATTTCATAGTCTAGTAATTATTCTTATATAAGGAAACGGAGTAATACGGAGTATACAAAATTCAACTATTATAATGGGGAAAAAAGATGTTTTTATAGGGAAAGAATGTTCTACTAAGGGAAAGTAATCATTGGGAGAGGATGATAATCTAAACACCTACGAGGATACGATTTTTCACAGATATTACGTGTATATAAAAGAAGCTCATAGCTATACCAAGTGATGAAAATACATTATTTTGGTGATAACCAATTTTGGCAAAAAAAGATTGCGGCAGTTACTATGTCATTCGATGCTCATTGAATCTTGGAAACTACATTGTACCTATAACTGGCTTCGTCATTCTCGCATAAATATTGTATGCATGAATATCAAATCAGTAGATATTATAAATAGTATGTATATTAAATTGTATTACTCCTTTATCTGATTACTGAACCACTCTCAGTAGTGATGACAGTCGAACTTAGGTAACCTAAATTGTAAGGGACTTCCGGAGTTGGAGTTATGTATAGTTCTTGATATGAATTGTTCGTGTTATTAAGGTTATATTTTTTGTATAAAGTGACTTACAGAGATAAACGGGATGTAGAGGGAAATAAAATATAATTCGAGTTACTGATGTAAGAACTACGAATTATTCAAACTGCTGTGTATTAAAATGTAATCAAAATAAAGGAAATAGGAAAATTTCGTTATGCATTCCTCAATATCAGGAGTGTCAGCTTTCCTCCTTCTCTCATATTTAATGACTTTTAATGTCTAAGTTAACTTCATTAGTCCGAGCTTCATTGATTGCCTGATTCTTCAGGATTGTACAACTCAGGTTGTTGAACTTAGCAGCTGCCCGTTTTGCGTAATCCTACTTTAATTAATTATCTTACATTTCTATCTGATTTTCTTCCTTCTTTTAACCTTACTTTGAGCACTCATTATCACTCACATAAGTAAAAGCACAATCATAGGTTAACTACAGTACCGTAGCGTGTGACTTGTAGACAAAGGACATGCAGAGAGCAGACAAATTAATCACTGACAGGTCACAACATGCCTCTCTAAGCCACATTTGTATTCATGGAGTTTTCGAGATAGCGAGGTCCAAAGCAAATTTGGTTAATAGAGGTAGAATTGGAATTGTAGGCGTATGTTAAAGAGAATTCGACATTAAAACAAAATTTAATTAATCTGTCACAGTGTTAGAGTTACAATACAAGACTGTATGTTGTTACAAAATAACGAGGTATTGCAACACCTGGCGCTCGTGCAGTAAAGGTAGACTTGGTATTATAAACCGCATTAAAGCCAAACATTAGAGAGTTGAAGCGCACTGCGTGCTAAGGCGCTTATAACCCGGCACTTTGTATAATGTGTTAAGCGTGAAAGTTACCGCGCCACTCCCTGCAGGGATCGCTGCTTATTAAGAGCCCACCATCATTATCTCTTTTTGGTGAAGTATATATTGTACTGTATTTAGTAATATTGTAGCGTGTTAGTAAAATTTTATGATGAAAAATTTTCATTCATGTGTACCAAATAAATAAGTTTGAGTTATAAAGTTGATGTTTGACAACGTCCGGTACAGTCGGAAAGTAAATGTTACATAAATTGATCATCTAGAAATATCAAACTGAAGATGCATTATTAGTTTAGATAATTAAGTGTTACATTGCTCATAAGATAATGATTCTCAATGAATGTAGCTTGACAATTTAAATAAAAGTAAATTTTTTTGTAAAATACGCGAAATAAAAGTGTTGTCCGAATACGAATGATCGCCGTCTTGAAATGTTTGAATGGTCAAGAAGGGCAAACGGACTCAATCAAACTATGAGTAAATATTGTTTCTGTATCGCGTTTAGTCTAAATCTATGTATAACCACTCCTTTCTTAACCTTGAATCACCGGTTAAGTAAAATAATTAGTCCAGTTAAAATGGTTTCTTGAATTCAAATGGCCACTCTCGAAATGTTTTATTGGTTAAGACTCGCTAACGAACTCATTCTAGCTATGTGCAAGTACTATCTCTGAACTAAGTGTAGTCTGAATATTTTAGGCACCAGTTATCGTGTTCACAACCTCACATTATATATATATATATATATATATATGGTTTATTTAGTTACACTATTTTATATCTTTGTACAAAATGCAAAAAATAACATACTCGTATTAAATGACTGAGTAATATCATCCACAGAAATGTTAGACATCAAAACCCTGTATATACAAACACTTCACACACACACACACACACACACACACACACACACACACACACACACATTTTATGAAGAGAATTACAAAAAGTGTTTTAAGATTTGAAAGATAACCTTAATTAAAATACACATTTATTTATAACTTTATATATAATCGGTTCTCCTGTCCGCTATTTGTTTAGAGCAATCTGTTTAACATTTTAAAAGAAAACAATTTTTCTCCTGAGGTTAGCCTAATTTTTAAGAGTATATTGGAATATTTGGAATTATGAAATTTGATTAAATGGGTGCAAATCCTTAAGAAGGATTTTTATTCTACGCTTTATTAGAAATGCATTGGTTACGAGTTAACTATAAATAGAAATGTTAACCACATTATCATATTATTAGAAATAGTTTTAAATATATAATCAAAGCACACAATCACGTCGATGTATATACCTTATTTCTGATGAAAGACAACTACACATTCATCACAATATAACATAAAAATATAGCCTGATTTAAAGCCACACATTTCATTAAAACTCAGAAAGCTTGCTTGTGTTTGCTTTCACGAAGGTTCCGTAAGAATTGAAAGATGTAACCGGAATAGGAAACAGAACATCAAAAGAAACATTGGTGATATGCTGTTGTTCGGAATGGTAACGGCTTTGTCTTAAAACGATGTTAGCAAATGGCCCGTTATACGCGTTTGTTTTTATGCTTATCTTGTTGCATATGCTAGATGTAAAAAATTTATATGTTGTGTAAATTCATAATAAAAAAATTAAAACTCAATAACACATAACTAATGTATATATGTTATTGATGTGAAATTTAATAAATTACATACTAGAATAATGGATGTGTACAAACAAACACACACACACACACACACACACACACACACACAGATATATCACAAGCTCGCGAGTGTGTACAAGTTGTATCAAAGAAAAAGAGTAATATTATTGTTTTTATTTCTACCGTATTCATTCGGATTCGAAGAATACATTTTCGGGTATTGTAGGTTGGCAGATCAATTGTTGTGTCAAGATTTGATTTGTATGTGTGAGTCAAAATATTTTAATTGAAGTAGATAAAAAATTATTTATTTATGTTTTTATTATTAAAATGTATGTTGGGCAAGTAAAAAATAGTAATGGTGCGGGCATTAACATATATTTCCATACATAAGTTAGTTCCTCCTCGTAATATTATCTGCTCCGCTAGCCACTTAGAAAACCACGTGGATCTACAACTCTCTAACTCGCAATTAGCGGAATTTGTAGTGCATCGTGTTTATATTTCTTTGAAACCTAAGTTAATTACGTGCTGTGTTGTATTTACTGTAACAGTGACGGCTGTAGTAGAGGTACAGCTTTAATTGCACTAGATTTAGCATGCCTGCTCACAGTCCATCAGTATTGGAGAGCCAATATGGCTTTAAACGGTTGTAAATTCAATCCAATCAAGTCACCTCTTCTGGGTTGCTGTGAAATTACCGTGTTAATTATTCTGGCGCAGGTACAACTGTGGCTCTGGATGCCAAACACGGATTGGCAAAAGTCAGTAAATTAAAACGCAAATTAATTTGCAAATTTTTTTTAGATTTTTGTTAGAGCAATAAATTTTATATTTATTATTCATCTTAGACAAAAATAAATCCGCTCTTCACCTTAGATTACATAACCATTGATATCAAATGATAAAAATCACTCTACGGTTTGCAGTGGTTAACTAACCGTCGCTCTACAGTATATTCTATTATACACATCACACTAATAAATTAGTTCGAATTTCTAAAATGAAGAAAATTATTTTAAGATATTTGTGGAAAATGAACAATAATATATTTTAAACAAATTATTAATTATTTTTATAAAGTATATATAAGTATATATTTTAGAATATCATGAATTTGATGTTATTCAATGGGATGAGCTGACACTATCAATTAATAAATTATAAATCATATGTACGTACCAAGTAACAGGTAAAAAATATGTACTAAATAGTTATTTACCACTATCATGTACAACTTTTACCATCGTGGTGTTCTAGTTTTACTGTTACTAATATGGAAAATAGTTATTAGTTTTATTGTTTATTTTATTCTCTCTTATTTAATTTGGATACAGAAATTTAATTTTGCCTTGAAACTTAAGCAATAAGGGAATACACACGAGGAGAAAAAACGGTTTGATCAAAGTTGTGTGTGCGAAAGTGATTAACGATTCCCACAATCGGTTTCGAATAGAGACGCAGATTTATCTTTCCAAACGCTTTATTCGTTTATAGAGACGAATGAATTGTTTACTATTTCTAACCCATGTCAGAAGCTTTGATACGATTGATTGTAAAAGAGAATGCATTAATTACATTAAATTGATTTAGCTCTCTTTTGCTTCTGGGAAAAGCGATTACTTTGGCAAAGCCGCATTGAAGTACGTTATAGTACTGGTATTGATCAAGTTATTCGTAATATTAAAAAATATTTGCAATTAATTAGCTTTTAAATTCTATTACCTTTTACTATTCATCATATCACGTGTTAACTAATAAGATACATAGTTCACCGATTGTCATTATTCTTAACTCATTAAAAAGGCATTTATATGATCTAAGTCGTCTTTTACCGTAGTTCTCAAACACCTTAAAACTCTTAAAAATAAATTTAATACAAAACTGTTGTAAAATATAATTTTAAAACTATCAATAAAAATATCAAAATATACTCAATATTCGAATAATATTTTTTTTAATTATAACTGGTTTATCCGTACTATTGTAGACAATAATTGTCAAGTAGCTAATGACATAGCAAAGATTGAAAGTCCTTTTATAAACTTGGTACACGTCATTGGTTCAGTTCTGTTAAAAATAATATACTATATATATATATATATATTTATATATAATAATATAAATTATTTCCACATTCCTATCACCTTATTACTTCCAACTAGAAACATGTTTTCATACATTTTCCATCGTTATATGTTACAAAAAAGAACACTGTGTTTGATGATTGCAAACTATCGTCTTCTCCAAATATGAAAGAAACCTTAAAGAAGACGCTTAAAGATACCAGTAACTACTCTATCGAGACTGATCTGCCGAAGTCATAAAATACAACAATACGGTATGCACTTGAAAAAACTCAACCAAATATCTGAGGGCCAAAATTGTTAGAATACCCGTTATTTATTAATGACTGCATAGAACAAGAGTAACTGAAAAATGCATTCCGCACGCACCACAGAAGCGACGATTAAATTTTCATAATGCTTATCGTAATGCTTTAAAGTTTTTTGGCACCAGAAGAAGATACATCAATTTTAATCCTCGAAATGCAAATGTTTCAATTTTGTACCAGTTGTTATATGTGGTGAATGTAATATTTTACTATAAATCACTGACCATAGAAACTACTGGAATGTAAAACAACACAACGAAAAAAATCCCATATAATTGTCCATATATAATTACGTTGTTTATAAATAAAGACTGTTGCACAAATTAGGAGTCCGCCTCACTGATCTGCAAATTTTCAAGAGCATCTAATGAAATCCTACTAGTCAAATCTTAGTACGAGTACATAAAAACACTTAAGTTTGTTCCTCCACATTCATTCTCCTAGCTGCTTAGTAACCTATAAGTTAGGTTATGATTACAGATCATTACACCTTGATATTCAAATCTTTAGAAGGGTCTTGAAAACGAGTTTATGACTTTTTATAATGACTTGTATTAACATAGCCATAAAACCTTCAAAATACTTCAGGGAGTAAGTGCCGATGCATGCCATTAATGTTAGACAAATAAATTCGAGTAAGTTGAAAAATTAGAAAAGTAATATTGAACTGTCGTATATACCACCTATTTAATAGTTCATGCTGGTACTTTAATCTTTATTTCAGATACGTACACTGATTTCATAAATTAGAGTCAGCGCCTGTCACGGTCACTTTAGCCCGTAGTAGTGTCCTGAATTTCCAAACCAGGGATATGCAGGACTAGGTAGAATAAGGTGTTGTAAAGCATCACTCTGTTACTTTAACAATATCTGAAAGCCTAGTGAAGCGTTTTAAGATACATAATTAACATAAATAATTGATCAGGATAAACATGAGAATGCAGTTTCTATAATGATTTAGAGCTGTTTTAAACAAATAATATTACTACTATAACAATAATGCTCAGCATTATTTCTAACCCCTCATTATTGAAGGAAACACTTTTATTATTGACAATTTCTTTGGTAAGAAAATTAATCTTCTCTTAAAAAAAATAATCAAATTCTATTAAAATTTCAATTCTTCACCTAGTGCTAAACTAAAATCGGATTCTGTCCAGTTTTTTTTTCAGTTTTTAAAATTCAAATGTAAAGTGAATTCTCATTAATGAGAAGTATTCTACGGATTTTCTTTTACTGGATTGCTTTAATACATCTCGCAATGTAGTCTTGCGTAACTGTAATTTGATTGTATTTATTTGCTGGATTATGAAATAATAATGAATAATGAAATACATCTTAGACGTTCATATTAGGCGACAGACGTTAACTAGACATTTTTGATTCATTTTTGTTATTACAGTTTTTTCTTGAACTAAATAGAAGAATATTTATATCAACGGAGAGTTAGTGACCACTCTGTTAATATTATTATCGCTGTTATTATTACTTTAAAGGTACTTAATACTATGTCTACTCTTTATGCAATGTTTAGAGCAATTGTGAGCATTTAAAACAGATTTTCGAAATAGTTAAAAATAGCAACAAACCTGAATAGGGAACATGTTTTAAAGTGCAGATTGATTCGATTAAAAACTCTACCAATATTTTCCGAGATGAATTTACACTTGTCAAACGTCAGCAGACATGTACTCTGTCAAACTGAATGATCGAGCTGTCAAATAAAGGTTTGCGCTATATTCGAGCTCCAACACTTACATGTATCATTCCGCTCTCCATTGAGTTAATCAAGTAAAATTTTAATAGTTCAATAAAATTTATTATGTAGTATATTTCTCTCTAATAACTAGAGGATTACTTTATAATTCTGACTTTTAGCCAAAAAGAGTTTAAAAATGTTTTGTACGTTTTCAATCGGAGATTAACTTATAAAGATGATTTACAAACTATTACAAATTGTATAAGTAGGCTGTATATGTTGTGACTGCTGTTCAAACTAGTACAAATCTCACAATAAATAATGTTACCTAATAAACAATGAGGTGTGGTATAGACCGCGTCAAAATTTTTTGAGTTAGGTCATAAATATCCACGTATATACAAATGTAATGATAATCCAACATAGTGTGTACATATATTGTTATAGAGGTTTGTAATATCATATATTAATGTGATTAAACATTAACGTACTGAATCACGGAACTCCTAGATTGTAAATAGTTGTAGGCGTATGTGTAAATGTGTATTCCATCGACGCTTGTAATATGCATTTAGTCTTACGGTAGCATGCTTGTTTATACCGAATGTTTATTAGAACTAATATATTTCATTAATTAATTTCTTATTTAAGTAACATTTTCGGCATCTTATTTAATTATAAGAATAATGGATGTATGAGAATAATAATAATTTTTGAGAACATACTATATGCACAAATGTATTGTCTCCAGGACAAAATTTAATTATTATTCCATTAATTATGTTGACATCAACACGGCAACTTTTCAATTTGTGTATTATATTGTGGATACTAAAAATTAAATAATTATGAACCATATAATTAAGTATCATTGTATCAGAAAGAATATCGTTAAATTGACTAACTTACACATTAAAAGACTAAATTATTATTTTAACGCATCAATGATAATTTTTTAGAATACTACATTCATATTATATTTACTCTAGCATTAAGTCCTGTTAGAATTGACTCAATCACGGCAAAGGATTTCTAATCGGAAAAAAATGGGAATTTGATCGGAAAATAGTAATATAGAATTAGAACTATTAGATTTTGTAAAATGTACTCCACTAATACCTATAACGATACCTATAACGTATGTAACTGACATATGCTTAGAGATATTTTATTTATTTTAAACGTTTTTGTTTGAATGTTGTATGATTGATATTTTTTTAAACATCATAGTGCAAAGTTTATTTTTGTTTGTTAAAACATCAGTTTTGGAATATACAAATTTTGTTGTTGCACCAGTTCGGAAAAAAAATTATGGGAAACTGAATTTTGTATACGAAACATTCAAGTAGTCCTTGATAGTGTCCTTGTTGGTTGTATATTTAGTTATTACTGTCATAATATACAATTAATCTTTAGTTTTGAAGTAACCGTGATGAATGCGCCTTATTTTCCTTGTGTATACAAGCTCCACTTTCCTATTAAGTTAAAATTTATTACTAATATTCGCTATTATTGTATAAGTTCTGTGCTCAAAAAGTAAAATCAACAATGTACTATTTTAATTATCCATGTTATATTATTAAATATAATAAAACGCATGTTATTGTAACAGAATAAACAACAAAAAACTGACCATTCCTCCAATTTAAAATTTTTATCGGACAGGAAATTAGTTGCTGCAGTAGACTTGTTCAGCCGCGCTATATTCTATAAGCCTACAAAGCATCCATCTTGCCAGATAAGGCTTATCGCCAAGCCTTGACGCTGCTTCCTCTCTCTCGAGTCTCACCTCATTCTTTATAGTGCTAAGGATAAACCTTTATAAAGTATTTTTTTAGCTATTAGAACAATGATTTTGTAAGGATATTATGTTCCTTCTAATATAATTTCTTTCCTTCAACATTATTACTTATGAAATCTACTTATTTTCATTTAAAGATATTGAATAACTGAAATTAGTCAGTTTAATCTGTCTATCTAATCAAAGTATCAAAATCAGGATCCAAGAAATTTATACGTGGTTTTTCTGCCTTTAACTGCTTCTAAACCAATAGTAACAAAGGTAAATATGGAGTTCTTGAAAATATCCACCACTAACAATAACACTTAGGTACTTTTACATTCATTGAGTGGTCATTGCTAAATAATATAGCGCGCCCATACTATTTTCATGGATTTACGCGCTTCTAAAATAACAAGAGTCAAAGGCACAATATTCGAAATAGATACCAATATTGTGCTTTAAGTTACTGAAAACCTCTAAAAGTTTGGAAAAGTTAAAATGAAAATTACAATTTATCAATGTCTTATTACTTTTGTGCCGAAAAATCAAATCTATTTTATTAAGGACTTGACAGGGCTCTTTTATATTCGAGGCATTGTGTGTCCATATGTGAAATTTTTAAAGAAAGCTGTTAGAGACTTAAACTTAGGCAAATAAATTAAATTAGGCTATTATCATAAAAAAATAATGATCGTTTATATTCAGCGATATTTTTATATGTATGCGTAAATTTTATTTGTATTACATACTATTTTACATACATTTAGCAAATCGTGAAGTATTGGTGAAGTAACTGTCTGCTTTGAATCTTTAATAAAAGTAATTAACTAAACATGAAATTTACTTTTAGTATATCAAAGACAATAGAGTCTCTGTTAACAAAACCCTTTAGATAATTTATTCATTTGTCTATTACCGAATACGAAAATGTTTAACAATTATAGTAATAACGTTTATTTGGCTTGTTATTATTACTAAATCTAGAAATCATAAATACACATTTTGCTTCAAATGGAACTAAATGTAATTATTTAAGTTTGCGGTTACTTATTTTAAATAAGTTAAACGTCTTTCAAAATAACACACATTTATCAGGAGCTATATAATTTATTCGATCCATGTGTTATTAGTGTTTCAAAAGGCACTGATATAATAATTTCATTTTATTTCTATTAATTCAAAGTGATTTGTGTGAAGAATATTTCCGTTATTCATTAGTAACTTGCTAAAATTCCATGATATGCTAAAGTAGCACCCAATGATTTAAACAGGTTCAGAAATTGCTATTTATAGTTATTACCGTCACTTTGTTCTATTATGTGAAGTGCTGTACACTAAGTAAGTAGCTTTACTCTAAGTACGCTGTTGTCCACACCACAATCTCGCTGTTGTAGTGTTGCAGAGCTACCACGTGTAAAAGGTGATACCCTAAGCCCTTGTGTTTCATGTACTTACAAAGGATTTAGTTGCAGCTAATGTTTATTAATTTTGCCATAATGTTCTATACACAAATATTATGTTAACTTCAAAAGTTTGTTTATTACCATAAAATAAGTAATCGAGTTTCTCATGTCTAATGAAGGACTTAGCAATTTCACAACGAAAATGATAATAAGGGAATATCGTATGAAAACAAAGCTTCGCAGATGTATTTTGTATATGTGAAGGAAAATATGATATGTATTAAAAACGCCATATTAGTGACTATATTAACAGTTGACATTACATGATTAAGTACATTATTACATGATTATATAATGAGAAAGTGATAAGACTGGATGATGTGCTGTGAATGATTTTGCTGAGATTGGTTTAATTAAAACATTTTTCTTATTTTAAAACCTAACGTCATTCAAACTATTTTACATTATAGCTGCCAAATTGAATAGTAACAAAACATTTAGTACTATAAATATACCATAGATGTATGTATTATTACTTTTCAACAGGATTTCTATATTCTACTACTGAACACGTGTTGGGTTACAGCTTTCACCAAGTTTTCATGCAAAAATACATGTCAACAGTTAATTTAATTCTAAAAAATATCCTGTGCACATATAGACAGACAGCTATACTGAAATGACATTTTGACATCCACCAGACAATCAGTATTAAAGTACTAAAGTCATTTTATTTTTTTAAATGCATTACTTTTTTATTTTTTACTGACTACTTTTATGTACTCCTAAAAGTATTATGTATTATTACATTAAGATTATTAGGGATATAACGCAAAAATTGGTGACTTAATTTAGTAGATATGTTATTTGTAAGAGAACATGCCGATTTGAATTGGTCATTAATTAATTCAAGGCTAAGAACGGTTTGTGATTTCGTATTGTTATATTGAAATATTCCTATGCTGCTATGAGTGAAATTATGTTGTGGCCAAAAAAAGAAGGCATCTGTCAAATCATGCTGTATTGTTACTATATATCATGTTGTAAAAGACTCTACCATTGTCCGGAATGCTAATATAGACTAGGAAGCTTTTGAACAACTATGAGGGAATACATAACCATTTTTAAAAGTGCAATATCAGCGCTCAATCCTGCTTTATTGAACCAACAGGAGTTCCACGTCTCCTGCATATAGAACATTACTCGGGCTATTACCATAAACAACGATAAGTTCCATAGAATCTGTGAGGAGATGTACAGACATTCCAAGAAAACTAAATTTTTACATCTTATTCCGTCTTGTTACTCCATGTTTTATATAGAGGACTCCTACACAAGTATTATCTCGAAACCTAATGTAGAATAAGAAGTTTACCACAGCAATTTCGATGTGTCTTATAATGAGTAGTAAAATTCCAATCCCAACCACATTCAGTTCTGTCCCGTTACAAGATGGATTTGTAATATTCCCTTTAACTCGGACCATTACTATGAACTAAAGAATGTTCCCTAGTATGCGGGATGTAAGGTGTGGCCATTGAAAGATTACTGTATCTCGGCATCTCATTCTCTCTCGTTGCTCCTTATCATGTGTCGAAGTACTTCTATTGGAGCGTGTTATGGAATCCTGTTGTAGATTATGAAACTTCCCAAAATAAATGTCAGGCAAGATATAGTTTTAAGAAAACTTCCAAAATCCGAAATTAATTTTGTACCATTACTGCGGGTTTTATATATTGCTTCCAATAGGAACATCTTTATGAATCCAATATACTCGGAAAGTATATTTGGTACATCTCTGTAATTTCCTTTGTCTGGCTTCTCCATATCATTTTATGCCAAACTTCCAAAGTAACTTTCTGATCAAGTAGTTGTCTAATTCGTTACAAAGTGGGATCAATCTGGGATAGCCATCTTTCATTAAAACAAGTTTTATCCCAATCGTTTCAGTAGTTTCGGAGAAATCGTTGGACATATATAAAAAAAGAACATAGAAACGTTGTATAACCTCCAATTTGACATCGGTTAATATTAGAATAAACGTTTAATTAATGGAATAATCCAGGACTATGCATTACTTAATTAGTTAATGGGTTACAAAAGAGAGTAAACGTACACGAGGAGAGTCCCTGTGACGGCAGACAGTAAGTAGGCAGTTATAGTTGGTTGTGGTAATTGGGAAACTTGGTAGAGTCAGAGTAGTGATAACATTTACTGTTGTTTGAGGGCTTTATACTATTGTTTCATCTAGCCAAACAACTTCCTTTGTACTGTAAATGAAAAATGTTAACCCTGCTTCTAATAAAATACTGAAACTGATAACCGTTGTTACAATTTGATAGTTACTTTAATATATGAGGAGTATTTACTATGTACAATATTATAGTTTGTCTTAGTTATAAGATAAATTAAATTCACACAAAGAAGTCAGTATAATGATCTACGATCATAAAAAATGTAGGAATATCGACAGTTCAACTTCAATTGTGATAAAAATCGGAAAATTTCATAAATCTAAATGTCCGTTGTAAAAAAATTACTAGAACTCTGAAATTAAATAAATAGATATGCCATGTACAGCTACGTACTGGATGTAGTACATTTAAAAACATATATTAACATTTGAACTTTTACATAGAGTTATAACTGTGTTTGTAGAACAATATCGCAGTGTAATAAAAGTGTGTGTTATAGAACTTCAATTTTTATAATAATTTATGTTTATTTACATAAATAATTATAGTATAAATCGATTGCAACATTTTAAAAATATTATTAAGATGTTTTATCAGGAGCCTTATGGGTGGGCACTTTTAATTTTAGTCTTTTGATGACTGCAATAACAAATCAGTTATCTTAGGTATGTTATCGAGCGCTGCTTTTAGTGTGGGATTGCGCCAAACCCATTACAAAAAATAAAACAAAACGCTTATTCGACTTAATCGATATATATATATATATATATATTACACTGTCATGCAGGTTATTAGACAAGAATTACTAGATTATATTTCAGACTTTCTTTTATTTATATGCTCACTACAATCATTACTATTAAGTAATTAACATTCTCAAATTTGGTACTTCTATTTTCAAAATGGCGGTAGTAGAACAGGTGCTACTATAGCCCCGCCACTGATTGGCTAAAGCTCCGTGATATCAGAAGCTCGTACGCGCAGCGCCACACGCATGGTCTACAGACAACACGCTTTCGCCGTCAGTCCCCAGATACCGGGGGGCCGCGAATGGATAAGGGCCGCAGGAGGTACAACTTGTTGCGCCGTAATTCGCATTCTGTCCAACACATAACGCCATGACACCATACGCTATTACTCTCTGGCCAGGAGCCTGACCTGGCTGCTCTCATTGGCTGGTGCGGCCGCCATCTTGTGACGTTTCGTCCAATCGTAGGCGGGGACTATAGTGACACCTGTTCTACTGGAGATCAACTACGAAATCTCTCATGGAAACTCTTATTTGTTACCCTGACTAATTTGGGTTTAAAATACAAGTGTTATTACAGTTTAATCCTTGGTATTATTTTAAATGGTGAGGTTTTTAGCTAATATGAGCCCTGAAAGTTTTAGCAACTATTTTCAGCATTATTAAAGATCCATGTTTTACCATTACATAAACAAAACTCAAAGTGCAACATTTTTCATGTCATGTAAGAAAATAATAGCGATTTTGCAAATACTTTATTTTGTTAAAATAACCTATTTAATGTACTGTTTGAAGAAATTATTTATAATGATTATATTATGATTAAAATATTTTCAAATTGACTTTCATCTTTAGAAATACATGCGAGAACCCTGCTGTATTAAAACATAAAATATGTGTTTTTATATAACCAGCTAGTACTGTTCCATGTATGACTTCCCATCAATCGGTTATTACTAAGTTACTAAGATTGAAACAAGGATTTGAGAAAGATACCAGCATAAGATTCGACTTAATTTTTAAGTATCATAATTATTGAGAATATGAATAAAAATAATTTGGGCTAACTAAATTATCTTTATCTATTGTCAGCTGCGGGTAGTGCGACGATAACGGCATCCAGAACAACATAAGCCACGTAGTTGGCCGCCTGAGGACTCTAGGGGGTGGTTTGAATATATACTGTTGTAGTAGCTGCAGAAATGAACATGAGTAGTATTTTGTCAGTTAATAAATCCACAAAAAAAATTATTAAAACACTTTTTAAATCTGTAAGTTTGTTGAAAATGGAACGAATGTTGTGTTCTGCAAATATTATAAAATATATTTCTAAGAACGGAGCCTCATTATTGTAAGGAATGTTACAGGAATCACATCAAATAATGTAATTAATTGAAAGAGCCTATAACACATTCTTTACACCTTTTTCTGTCACTGTTGAGCGCGGAGACAATTAAATTGGAAATTTTAGACAAAAACTAATATTTAAATATGAACTTTAGCAAATATTAAGTATTCAATACTTGATCAGTAGTGCAATGCAAATATAAAAGACAAAACCATTATTACACTTTTGCTACAAATTTAAGGACTGATTCTATGTTATTCTTGAACGGACCAACAAAGCAAACTCGACTGAAGTTCCAAAAATATCTAAGACCAGAAGACAATTACAGCAACCGAAATTAGACACTTGAATTCCTTAATGTACGCGGTTATATGCAAAATTTAAATTTTTTTACAAAAACTAATATTTAAATATGAACCTAAAGTTTATTCAAGTATTCAATACTTGATCAGTCAAAAACTTATGTCCAAGTGCCTAAAAGAGCCTGCTTTCTTTTATTATTGCATTTATATTACGTGTACTCATACACAACACTACAGTTTTAACTTATGAGGCATTGTAACGTATTATTATGTCAGATGTTAAAATTATTCTAAGATAGTTATAATGTATAAAACATTTTACGTTAATGATACACCGCTGAAAGATAACCAAACAAAATAGTGCTTAAGTCAGCTTTACATTATACAAAAAAAATACTGTATTGTCACAGCACTGTTTGAAAATAAGAAAATGAGACTAATGCTAGTTTTTTATGTTTTAAAAATGGTATTGTTACAATAAATCATACCTATTTAATTCATATTTAATTTTACCTGAATATTTTATAAGCTTTATTTGTAAAAGTTTCTACCTCATTCATTCAACTAATAAACTCCGGTCTATAGTCTATGATTTACATGAAGGGGAGTGGAGGTGTATTTACCTTAATCCTAATATTTAGTACAAACATATAGAGATTGAATACTGTGTTTGATCATTTCATTAGGTATTATATAACACGTATTCGACAACAGTGTGCATAATAGCTTTCGGCAGCGTAATCAGTCCATGACGGTTACATAATGCAAGTAACACAGTCGACTGCATTTATAGGCCACATCCAACTACAATATAGAGTATCCAATCACAATACGTATGTGTATATATATATATACTGTATATATTAATCTGCATCTACTATTTTTATATAATATTGTATCCTATGAAGAGACCGAAGACAATTTAAAACGTGTTGTAGGATGAGGCGTCCCTGCAGTAGCACAAGATCCATCCATCACTCTGCAGAGTTGCTGTCATTCTTTTTCATTGGGAAAACAACCGGGAGCATTTTCCAGCACATATTTAGGTTGCAATATGTTGTACATTTACTTTTGCATCATATGTTCAGCCTTTAAGATGACAAGATGACAAACAAGGGACATATATGCCACCATATTTGTGGCTACAATCTTCGCCACCTTTTGGTAACAGAACTTCTAGTATAATCTTTCTTTGGAAACAGGAACAAAATATGTGTCAAATATCCTAATAACCGCTTTTTGTCTTACACTTTTAAATTTTTATATTGACTCGGTCTTCCGTGTACTGATTATATTTAATAAAGAGCAAAAATGTTATAATAGCAATATTGAGATGTGCACTGCAACGACGACCTCGTGAGTTAACTTTAGAGTAACACGTAGTTAATAAATAATTTTGTATGTATTATATAAATAGTTATTAATAGTATATATAGTTGTATATATATATATATATATATATATATATATATATATATATATTATATATATATAATTATAAGCATATATGATCTATGTTACTTTTAAAATATCATGAGGATAAACTAAAAGAACTAATTTTTACTCACTTGAAATAGCCCACAAGTGTTTTATACTTTCAATCAGTTTCAGCGCAATTCATGTGTTGTTAAACGACAAATCGTGTGCGTATGATTACACCACTCGTTCACAATAAATAATTCTTTTTAATGTCATTACGGAAAAAAAGTAATTGTAATTTGTCTACTATAAGATACCTTATTCAGTTAGGATATTAAATTAATACAGATATATCATTTTCATAAAGGGTACAAACAATATAAAATGCTAGCACAGTGGACAGTGGTATAACGGGAAAAAACTTATCTTTGTGATTTGAATGTTTTCCTAGGATAGAAAATATTTAAGTGTAATAATTTTATCTACATATTACCTGAAAGTGCGTTAATATTCTGAAAGGTATTAAACGCATATGGCTTTATTATTAAATCAAGTGTCGATATCTTTTCGCAATGCAAATGTCATCAAGTGTTAATAAACTTTATAATTTTAATCTGTTGCTTGTTACAATGTATAGATTGTTAATATTTTCACTTTTGTTTTGCATTGTAATGTGTAGTCTATGAAGAGATGAGTAGTGTTTATGTGAACATTAATAAATTAAGAAATATATATATATATAGATATATATATATCTATATATATATATATATATATATATAGATATATAGATATATATATATATATCTATATATATATATATATATATATATATATATATTGTGTGACGAAGTTGATACATAAAAAAAGAAGAAAATACTCAACCGTGTATAAGATCTATAAATCATAATCTTTGACTAGAAAATACAGTTCATGAATGGATGAGTCCACTAGCTGTGGCCATAATTGTTAGGCAAGTTGGGTAAAACAACCCACCTTTACTAAAATTGTTATACACTAATAAGAATTAATATACGCAACTGAATTTGTATATTAATTAGTTAAATCAAATCCAATGAAAAAAATAAAGCACAAAAATACTAAACAGAATTAACTAAGCAATAAGTTTAGATTGATGTTATTCCGACACCTTTATATAAAAGTGACGACTTGATAAACGAGATGAGGTACGAAATGAAACAAGAAAACTAGATTGTAAGACAAAGAAATGCTTTTATCTCACCCGCAACATCCAATAAACTTGTTTCTTCAGGCATCTTTCTGAGAATGTGGAGAGACACAAATAATAATGTGATTGTAGACTGCTTGAGATAGTTTTACCTCTTTCTCTCATTAATTGTTGAGTCATACTCGCTAAAAGAAACCTGCAATATGTTTGTTTTTCGATAAATGATTTAATTTTTCCTAATATGTTGGCTGCACGTTAGTGAAGCATAGTACTGGCAAAGCTGATTTAATTTATTTCTTTATGTCTGTCTTTCTGCATTATATTGGAAGAACTGACTGACCTATAGACTTCAAATTTGGTACGAAACGTTATTCCTGTACTGGCGGTATTTACTTCTATGATGGTGCATGTTACTCTATAGGATTTGTCTCAGCTTCAGTGAACATTGATACATTATTCGTATAGGCAACAAGGTATTATTATTCAAAACCAAGTGTTGCGTAACAGGCTTCGCTGAAGTATGTTAAAGTGTATAGCTCGTTTCATTCTCGAAATTTTCTGCGGACAGACAGATGTTCTTCCAGGAACTTAGTTACAGCCCTAGACGGATATAGGAGAAAATATATTCTTTATATATTGTGTGAAACTCAATTTGTACATAAACAAGAATGGGTTTCGATTATGGAGCACGATCTAGCTAAGCATCACTGAATCCCTCTATGACACAGTGTTTCTTCCATCTGCGTGGGACTGTGCAAGTTTCTATACTGTAAACTGGTCTGCCTGTTCACTAAACGTTTTGGAGAGTGGAATTACCTATAGCCTTAAAATCTTCCAAACAATTCTAAGGAATTATATTACGTGACATGGCATCTGGCGTACTACCGTGTATAGTATTTTAAGAGTTGTTTTTTTACTCAGACTAAAATCGTGACCGTAATCGTATTCGTTATGTTATTTAGTATAGTACTTGCAGATAAATAAATAAATAAATAAAAATGCCTTTATTGCAAGCGTTTCTCAGTATAACAACTGCTTTACAGAACAACTCTTGTCATATCTTACACTATTTACAATACTGGGAAATAAAAATAAAAACTAAAACCTATAGACTAAAGAAAACACCCAAACAAGACAAATAAATTACTGTACAATCATTTTTCTTAGTTTACTTTTAAAAACAGTAACAGAAGTCTGTTTAAGGTTCTGGGGGAGGTCATTGTACAACTTTGGGCCAAAGTAAGAAAAGCTCCTCCTCCCAAACTCATGCTTGACTCTGGGAAAGTGAAGCAGGTCACCATGGCGGACACTGCGTTGAGAGACCTCCTCCCGAAATTGGAGCTTCTCGATCAGGTACCGCGCCTCACCCAGCACAAGCACCTTGTGGATCATGCCACATGTCAGGATCCTGCATACATTTTCCATGGGGGACAAACTGACAGTATCTCGGAAGGGTGACACATGATCAAAGCGCCTCAAATTGAAAATGAATCGAACTGCAGAGTTTTGCAGTCTTTGAATCCGATCTGTGTCTCCCCTAGAGATACTGTTGCCGTATGCAGGATAGCAGTAATAAAATACAGACAGAACAAGAGAACTCATAAGCCGGAGCTTAGCGGATTCTGGCAGCAGACTTCCAAATCTGTACAGACCCCTCAGCCTACCAAGGGCACGCTGGATAGCATGAGTGACATGATCAGAAAAGGTGAGCTTACTGTCAAGCACAACTCCGAGAGTCTTGACTGACTCAGAGACAGACAGGCTCTCCCCACTGAGCCTTACTCTCACTCCTCTCTGACCAAGGGCCTGCACCAGATTGTGTGGGGCAAGATGAAGGACAATGCACTTACCTATATTGAGTTTAAGGCCATTGTTAACCGACCAAGTGTTGATGTTCACTAGGTCGGAATTTATTTTCTCAATAGCCTCATCAATGGAGCCAGGCTCGTATGACAAGCGCATCTGACAATCATCTGCGTACAGGTGAGCTGCACAGCTTTGAACACAACTTGGGAAGTCAGACGTATATAAGTTGAACAATATAGGTCCAAGACAACTTCCTTGAGGAACACCTCGCCTTTTGACAAGTGAAGTTGACGTCTCACTTCCCATCTTTGTAACCTGACTTCTGTCTCCTAGGTATGATTTTACCCACTCGATTGAATTTTTGCCAAAGCCATAAAAATGCATCTTAGCGTACAAAAGTTCATGGTTAAGGGAATCAAATGCTTGTGAGTAGTCCAGTATCACTAGTGAACTACACATCCCTTTATCTTTCGCATCAATTAAGTCACTGAACAGACTTACCAGGGCAGTGCATGTGCTATGATTTTTTCTAAATCCAGATTGTGTTTTTGGCAATATGTTTACTTCGTTCATATACTGTGCTATTTGACGTGTTACTATCTTTTCCATAATCTTTGATATTGCTGGTAAAATCGAGATGGGTCTCAGTTGTTGGACACTTTTAGGGGACGTTACTTTTGGCAATGGATGAACAACACTCATTTTCCATCTCTGCGGGAACACACCGCTCATCAATGATTTGTTAATGAGATGAGTAATTGCACCCAAAGCATACGGACTCACGGCCTTAATCATTTGG
This sequence comes from Homalodisca vitripennis, assembly GCF_021130785.1. Classification (NCBI taxonomy): domain Eukaryota; kingdom Metazoa; phylum Arthropoda; class Insecta; order Hemiptera; family Cicadellidae; genus Homalodisca; species Homalodisca vitripennis. The sequence goes on along the minus strand of NW_025777631.1, from coordinate 50,812 downwards.
ATGGATATTTCATCACTACTAACAGCTCTAGATTGTATTTCATTTAGTGCTTTTTTTACATCATCTTCAGTGACAGCAGAAAAGCTAAAATCATTCATCGATTCAATTCTCTTACTAGTTCTGAAGACATCGATTTCTTCAACTCTGGCTTCATTTCCATTCCCCATATTGACAAAATACTGATTGATGTCATCAAGCTTCAGTTGGTGTGGAATGTTTTCATTTCTGTTTTTCATAACTATATTACACTGTTTCAAACAAGTCCAAAAATCTTTGGGATCCTTGTTAGTGGATATTTTCTCAGTGAAAAAATCTCCCTTTGCTCTCCACACCATCCCATTCAATTCATTGCGTGTTCTTTTATACATCTCCCAATCTTTACTGTCCCTGGTTTTCCAATATATCTTACGGAGTTTGTTTTTTAGTTTAGTCTGCTTGTTTATGACATCGTTCCTCCACGGGGCTTTCTTTTTTGTCACTCTCTTGCATACAATTGGAGCATGTGAATCAAATACACTTATAACATGGGTAGTGATGAAGTGCTCAATATTGTCAACCCCGTCAATGTGCATTGCTCTCTCCCAGTCAATCTCCGCGACTGCTTTGACAGCACTTTCTGGGTTGAATTTTGAAAAATCTCTATAGGTTATCATTTTTGGCCCTTTTTTCTCTTTCTTAACTTTTACGCAACAATATATCAACTTGTGGTCCGTTATCTTCACCCCTCTATGGTCCCTAATGCCTGCTGCATCGATGACGCCGGTCCTCTCGACCTCGACCGACCTGTCCACTATTATGTGGTCTAACAAGGTGGAAGAGGTTGCTGTCACTCTTGTTGGTTCATTTACTAATTGTATTGCATTGTATTCTTTCAAGAGTCGGCGTAAGTACTTGGCTTCATTACAACTATTTGACAATAAATCTATGTTGTTGTCGCCCAAGTACATAATGGAGTTCGATCCGATAGCCAAGTTAACAAAGATAGAGTGAAACAAAGCTGACAGTGAGGTGTACCTTACATGTGGTGGCCTGTATACCACACATAAACCAAGCCTTACTCCCCTTATCCTCAGGACAACACAAAGAGACTCGATACCAGGGCCCACATCCTCAGTAAGTGTGTGCTGCTCGAAGGAGATTCCCTCCTTAATATACAAGGCAGCGCCACCACCTGTCACCGCGTCTGCAATGCCGTGTAAGTCAGCACGCCGATCACATCGCAGAAGTGTGTACCCAGTCATCTGATAATTGTCTGATGGGGTGCCGGGGTGAAGCCATGTCTCAGATATCCCAATTGCATCAAAGTCAAAGTCACGCACAAAAGAGCACATTTCCTCAAACCCTGTATTGAGGGATCTAATGTTGAGGTGCGCGACTTTGAGACGCCCCGTGCCCCCCATCCCAGTTAGTTTCCCGGGACCAGAGAAACATCGCATCTCCCAGAGGGGTCATGGTCACTGCTGATGGTATTCCCAGGCCCGGGACTCAAACCGAGACTAGACATGTCCTCACCCAGGTCATTGGCTGGTGCTGCATCCAGATACCGCAAACCCGCAGTAATAGCGTTCACAAATAGAGATCCCAAGCGAGTAACACCTCTTCTGGAGAAGTGCACACCATCCCGGGTGAGGTCCCGCCTGCTAACACAAGTGTTAGCTTCGACGAATTCAACGTCGAAGTTATTGCACATGAGCTCCAACTGAAGGTTGAAGTCATGTAGAGCTTTATAGCCAATGTCACGTCGAATTAGTGCACTGTCCAAGAAAATTTTAGAATTTTGAAAATTGGTTTTGACAGTGAACAGCAAATCCGCCATGCTGTGGAGGGCCTCCCGCTTACCATGCCCTCCGTTGTACCCAGGACCCCCCCGATACCCTTTCCTCAAGTTGTTGGCACCAACATGAATATAAATTACCGATAAACATAAACCTACATAATTTAACAATCTATTCTTAATATCTACTATTTTCCCCCCAGGACAGCACTCAAGATAGGCCCCTTTAAAAACGCACTTACTACTAGCGTGTCTCAAATGTGAGTCACCTATCAACAAAACATTCTTAAAACTGCAGTCCTGACGGTCTGCTGAGGGTGTGGGAGTGACAGCATGAGGCACCGGAAGACTAGAGAGGCTGGTAGGTTGGTCGATGCTGTTGCGGGCTGGTGTGGTGCTCTGATGAGCCGCCGTCAATGTAGCAGGGGGAGGAGGGCAGCTAGCCTCAGCCAAGGTCATCTCGGCCAGCAGGCTGTCGTCTGCTGAGGTCCGCCGCTGTCTCGCCCGTGACTCCGCCTGTCTCAACTCCGCCCGAAGAGCCCTCACGTCGGCCTCCAGTACCTCAATACTTGTCACCAGACACTGGCGCTCCGCTGTCAGTACGGCAATTTTTTCGTGGCTCTCTACAAGCAGCATGTCATTGTCTATGTTAACCCGCCGGTTCACTGCCTCTTGTAATAGAGCGTTGTCTTCTCTACACTTGACTAGCTGAGCATTAAGTTTGTTTATGTCAGCGTCATATTGTTCCTCTAGCTCACCACACGCCACAGACTTATCCTTATAACTATTATTTAAGTCCATGCAACGATGTTCCATAGACGCTAGATTGCTAGTTATGGATTCAACCTCATGTTTTAGTTCACTATTCTCCTTTGATAAGTCATTTAATTTGCTCATCAGGGAGCTAATATGAGGAACTAATTGTTTAATTGCACCTTCACCAAACGTAGCCATAACAGATTTTAGTTCGTTATATAAGATAGATGCAAGATCAATAACATCTTGGTCAATAAAAAATAGACCGTCAATAACATTCAGCAGTTCGCTTGATCTCGTTGCTGGAGGCATTTTAGTCAAACTATTAAATAATAAATAACAATAATAAGTTAATGAAGGATAAAATACTACGACTACGAAACTAATAACTAAATAACAATAATAAGTTAATGAAGGATAAAATACTACGACTACGAAACTAATAACTAAATATAAAAATGAGTCAACAATTACGAGCCATACAACAACAATAACAACAAAAGATAACAACAGTTTATTAAAAAAAAAAACTAGTAAATAAATAAGTAGGTTTCTGCTATACAACAGAGCTATATTGTCATTTTGTTGCGCCGTGTCTCCGATTTCCGGAGTTGGCAGTACAGCACTGTGTTGCAGTAGTGTAGTTAAAATTGAAGGCGCTGCGCTGTGCCGGTCGTAACGGAGTGTCTGCAAGCCGAGTGCCGTGGCGGGGCGGGGCGGTGATTAGTGGGACAGTTGTCGCGGCACAGTTGGTAGCGCAGGTGAATCAGTGCCGGTGCGCACTGGTTTGCGAATGCTGTTAACCCGTTATCAATGTCCGCTTACAATCAGCTCGCCTTGTTGGTTAGTCACGTTATCTCCAACATATACTACTTACAGTTAATTAATGTCTGTAATACCTTCGTAAAATGTTCCGTCGCACTGTGAACGTTGTACTAAGAGTCAGTGGACCCGCACAAAATGCCTATGTTAGGCCAATTTAAATATTAAATTGAGATCGAAATAAACTTCAACCTAATTCTGCAGATCAGGCCTGCCAACCTGTCTAGTAATAAGCCTGATAACGCTTATACCTGTCAGCCTGATAACGCTCCTAGTATTTAGTGTGGACTGTTATATACACAGTTGAAGACGTATTTTAATGTGAAGTTTATTATATTCTTTGCTTACCAAGATAATGAAGTGGTTTAGAATTACTAACTTAATTAAAATTTCTGCTGTGATGCTAATAATGCTAAAGGTATTGGAGTAGAAGGAAGGGAGAACCAATTAAAGTTGAAGCATTGTGGCGCTGGGTACAGCAGATCCTTGCCTCACAGCTCTTACAAATACACCATAATTCTCCTGGAAAAAGTTTTAAAATAAAGATTAGAACAACAATATTTGAATAGATTATCAGGTATTTCATAGTCTAGTAATTATTCTTATATAAGGAAACGAAGTACTATTTTATATTTAATTTTCGTGTTAAAATCTGCTGTTAGAACCTTGGACTATACAAAATTCAACTATTATAATGGGAAAAAAGATGTTTTTATAGGGAAAGAATGTTCTGCTAAGGGAAAGTAATAATTGGGAGAGGATGATAATCTAAAAACCTACGAGGATACGATTTTTGCATAGATATTACGTGTACATAAAAGTAGCTCATAGCTATACCAAGTGATGAAAATACATTATTTTGGTGATAACCAATTTTGGCAAAAAAAAGATGCGACAGTTACTATGACATTCGATGCCCATCGAATCTTGAAGACTACATTGTACCTATAACTGGCTTCGTCATTCTCGCATAAATATTGTATGCATGAATATCAAATCAGTAGATATTATAAATAGTATGTATATTAAATTGTATCACTCCTTTATCTGGTTACTGAACCACTCTCAGTAGTGATGACAGTCGAACTTAGGTAACCTAAATTGTAAGGGACTTCCGGAGTTGGAGTTATGTATAGTTCTTGATATGAATTGTTCGTGTTATTAAGGTTATATTTTTGTATAAATTGACTTACAGAGATAAACGGGATGTAGAGGGAAATAAAATATAATTCGAGTTACTGATGTAAGAACTACGATTTATTCAAACTGCTGTGTATTAAAATGTAATCAAAATAAAGGAAATAGGAAAATTTCGTTATGCATTCCTCAATATCAGGAGTGTCAGCTTTCCTCCTTCTCTCATATTTAATGACTTTTAATGACTAAGTTAACTTCATTAGTCCGAGATTCATTGATTGCCTGATTCTTCAGGATTGTACAACTCAGGTTGTTGAACTTAGCATCTGCCCGTTTTGCAGGACAACAAAGGACATGCAGAGAGCAGACAAATTACTCACTGACAGGTCACAACATGCCTCTCTAAGCCACATTTTTATTCATAGAATTTACGAGATAGTGACGTCTAAAACAAATTTGGTTAATAGAGGTAGAATTCAAATTGTGGGCGTAATTTTTCAGAGAATTCGACTTCAATACAAAAGTTTAATTAATCTGTCACAGTATTGGAGTTACAATACAAGACTGTATGGTGTTACCAAATAACGAGGTATTGCAACACCTGGCGCTCGTGCAGTGAAGGTAGACTTGGTGTTATAAACCGCGTTAAAGCCAAACATTATAGAGTTGAAGCGCACAGCGTACTAAGGCGCTTATAACCCGGCACTTTGTATAATGTGTTAAGCGCGAAAGTTACCGCGCCACACCCTGCAGGGATCGCTGCTTATTAAGAGCCATTATCTATTTTTGGTGAAGTATACATTGTAGTGTATTTAGTAACATTGTAGTGTGTTAGTTAAAAATTATTATTCATATGTACCACATAAATCAGTTTGAGCCATAAAGTTAATGTTGAACAACATCCAGTGCAGTTGGAAAGTAAATGCTACATAAATTGATAATCTAGAAATATCAAACTGAAGATGCATTATTAGTTTAGATATTTAAGTATAACATTACTCATATAATAATGATTCTCAATAAATGTTGCTTGACAATTTTAATTAAATTAAATTTTTTTGTAAAATACGCGAGATAAAAATTTTGTCCAAATACGAATGATCACTATCTTGAAATGTTTGATTGGTCAAGACGGGCAAACGGACTCAATCAAACTATGAGTAAATATTGTTTCTGTATCGCGTTTAGTCTAAATCTATGTATAACCACTCCTTTCTTAACCTTGAATCACCGGTTAAGTAAAACAATTAGTCCAGTTAAAATTGTTTCTTGAATTCAAATGGTCACTCTCGAAATGTTTTATTGGTTAAGACTCGCTAACGAACTCATCCTAGCTATGTGCAAGTACTATCTCTGAACTAAGTGTAGTCTGAATATTTTAGGCACTAGTTATCGTGTTCACAACCTCACATTATATATATATATATATATATATATATATATATATATATATATATATATATATGGTTTATTTAGTTACACTATTTTATATCTTTGTACAAAATGCAAAAAATAACATACTCGTATTAAATGACTGAGTAATATCATCCACAGAAATGTTAGACATCAAAACCCTGTATATACAAACACTTCACACACACACACACACACACACACACACACACACACACACACACACACACACACACACACACACACACACACACACACACACACACACACACACACACACACACACACACACACACACACACACACACACACACACACACACACACACACACATTTTATGAAGAGAATTACAAAAAGTGTTTTAAGATTTGAAAGATAACCTTAATTAAAATACACATTTATTTATAACTTTATATATAATCGGTTCTCCTGTCCGCTATTTGTTTAGAGCAATCTGTTTAACATTTTAAAAGAAAACAATTTTTATCCTGAGGTTAGCCTAATTTTAAGAGTATATTGGAATATTTGGAATTATGAGATTTGATTAAATAGGTTCAAATCCCTAAGAAGGATTTTTTATTCTACGCTTTATTAGAAATGCATTGGTTACGAGTTAACTATATATAGAAATGTTAACCACATCATCATATTATTAGAAATAGTTTTAAATATATAATCAAAGCACACAATAACGTCGATGTATATACCTTATTTCTGATGAAAGACAACTACACATTCATCACAATATAACATAAAAATATAGCCTGATTTAAAGCCACACATTTCATTAAATTCAGAAAGCTTGCTTGTGTTTCCTTTCACGAAGGTTCCGTAAGAATTGAAAGATGTAACCGGAATAGGAAACAGAACATCAAAAGAAACATTGGTGATATGCTGTTGTTCGGAATGGTAACGGTTTTGTTATAAAACGATGTTAGCAAATGGCCCGTTATACGCGTTTGTTTTATGCTTATCTTGTTGCATATGCTAGATGTAAAAAATTTATATGTTGTGTAAATTCATAATAAAAAAATTAAAACTCAATAACACATAACAATGTATATATGTTATTGATGTGAAATTTAATAAATTACATACTAGAATAATGGATGTGTACACACACACACACACACACACACACACACACACACACACACACACACACACACACACACACACACACACACACACACACACACACACACACACACACACACACACACATATATATATATATATCACAAGCTCGCGAGTGTGTACAAGTTGTATCAAAGAAAAAGTGTAATATTATTGTTTTTATTTCTACCGTATTCATTCGGATTCGAAGAATACATTTTCGGGTATTGTAGGTTGGCAGATCAATTGTTGTGTCAAGATTTTATTTGTATGTGTGAGTCAAAATATTTTAATTAACAAGTAGATAAAAAATTATTTATTTATGTTTTTATTATTAAAATGTATGTTGGGCATTAATAAAAAATACTAATGGTGCGGGCATTAACATATATTTCCATACATAAGTTAGTTCCTCCTCGTAATATTATCTGCACCGCTAGCCACTTAGAAAACCACGTGGATCTACAACTCTCTAACTCGCAATTAGCGGAATTTGTAGTGCATCGTGTTTATATTTCTTTGAAACCTAAGTTAATTACATGCTGTGTTGTATTTACTGTAACAGTGACGGCTGTAGTAGAGGTACAGCTTTAATTGCACTAGATTTAGCATGCCTGCTCACAGTCCATCAGTATTGGAGAGCCAATATGGCTTTAAACGGTTGTAAATTCAATCCAATCAAGTCACCTCTTCTGGGTTGCCGTGAAATTACCGTGTTAATTATTCTGGCGCAGGTACAACTGTGGCTCTGGATGCCAAACACGGATTGGCAAAAGTCAGTAAATTAAAACGCAAATTAATTTGCAAATTTTTTTGGAAATTTTTGTTTGAGCAATAACTTTTATATTTATTATTCATCTTAGACAAAAATAAATCCGCTCTTCACCTTAGATTACATAACCATTGATATCAAATGATAAAAATCACTCTACAGTTTGCAGTGGTTAACTAACCGTCGTTCTACAGTATATTCTATTATACACATCACACTAATAAATTAGTTCGAATTTCTAAAGTGAAGAAAATTATTTTAAGATATTCGTGGAAAATAAACAATAATATAATTTAAACAGATTATTAATTATTTTTATAAATTATATATAAGTATATATTTTAGAATATTATGAATTTGATGTTATTCAATGGGATGAGCTGACACTATCAATTAATAAATTATAAATCATATGTACGTACCAAGTAACAGGTAAAAAATATGTACTAAATAGTTATTTACCACTATCATGTACAACTTTTACCATCGTGGTGTTCTACTTTTAATGTTACTAATATGGAAAATAGTTATTAGTTTTATTGTTTATTTTATTCTCTCTTATTTAATTTAGATACAGAAATTTAATTTTGCCTTGAAACTTAAGCAATAAGGGAATACACACGAGGAGAAAAAACGGTTTGATCAAAGTTGTGTGTGCGAAAGTGATTAACGATTCCCACAATCGGTTCCGAATAGAGACGCAGATTTATCTTTCCACACACTTTATTCGTTTATAGAGACGAATAAATTGTTTACTATTTCTAACCCATGTCAGAAGCTTTGATACGATTGATTGTAAAAGAGAATGCATTAATTACATTAAATTGATTTAACTCTCTTTTGCTTCTGGGAAAAGCGATTACTTTGGTAAAGCCGCATTGAAGTACGTTATAGTACTGGTATTGATCAAGTTAATCGTAATATTAAAAAATATTTGCAATTAATTAGCTTTTAAATTCTATTACCTTTTACCCTTCATCATATCAAGTGTTAACTAATAAGATACATAGGTCACCGATGGTCATTGCTCTTAACTCATTAAAAAGGCATTTATATGATCTAAGTCGTCTTTGACCGTAGTTCTCAAACACCTTAAAACTCTTAAAAATAAATTTAATACAAAACTGTTGTAAAATATAATTTTAAAACTATCAATAAAAATATCAAAATATACTCAATATTCGAATAATATTTTTTTTATTATAACTGGTTTATCCCTACTATTGTAGACAATAATTGTCAAGTAGCTAATGACATAGCAAAGATTGAAAGTCCTTTTATAAACTTGGTACACGTCATTGGTTCAGTTCAGTTTAAAATAATATACTATATATATATACAGGGAGGGGCAGGGAAACATCCCTACTTTCGAGGTGGCATTATGAGCGGGGGGCGCACAAACGGTCCAAGGGACAAGCGATCCAATTTTTCTATTGGAAAACACTAAGTACAAATCAGAGGGCAGAATGGCGGTGGGGGCGTGGTTTACCCAGTGGTTTACGCAACCTCCAAAGTAATACAAGCAAAGAGTATCAGGCGCACAGAGGTTGGCAAGAGAATTGGATGATGCTACCCTCACAGCTGCTTAGGAAGAGGGCGATGAGAGCCCACCGTACTCACGACGGATGTATTAGATAAGACAATTGAAATTGCAGCCGCATTTTAGTTATCTCTCTATACACATAAGTTTGTTGTATTTCTTGATCACATATTACATCATATTTTTGCAGTTCAAAAACTGCTTTTATCTATTACCAGCCCAATTCTATGCAGCTTTAGTATAGACTGCTTTTCTAAAGAAGATCAGTTTTGTGTTTTTAATTTTAAGCGCTCTCTACTTTAACCAATTAACAAGAAAATATTGACAATAAAAATATCTTATTCAGAAATTGTAAGAGACATCTCTTGGGATATTTAGGAGTATATTGTTTTAAAATTCTAAATTAATGATATAGCAACGATATCCATAATTGGAAGTAAGTAAGTAAGTATTCTACCAGGTGAAGCCCTCTCTAACACTTAAACTGGGGACCAACGGCTTAAAGGTGACTTCCGAACCACCACCAATGGTCGGGCAGGCGGGCTGCTTGTAAGGACTGGATCTCTCAGCGGTCACCCATCCAAGCAGCAGCCACGCTCGACGTTGCTTGATCCAGTTATCTTGCGATAACCGTTGTACCCGCTACACAGCGCCATTGGCAGTAAGTAGTTTGGATACACGATTGTGAAATAAGTTTGTTTTAATAAGTGGGGTATAACCAGTATTCAAACTATAATGATAGCTTGAATACTTATTTGTAATCGCTTATAAACGGTGCAAAACGACTTCCTATCAAAAACGTTTAAAATACAGATTACAATTGTACTTTAATCCAAAACATTCTTCCGCAGGAAGTGTTTTCCTGGCCCAATAATAAAAAAGTTCCTAGCTTACTCCTTTTTTATGTTTTTAACGGTGTTCAATATAAGTTACATTATAAGTTTTAATTCACTAAAATAAATTACAATAAATATGTAATTGTTAAAAATCCACCCAGTTAGAAGCACCAACTTATTCAGTTAATGACTGTAGAAATTAGAAATGTTATGTTCAGAAATAAATATATCGGTGCAGGTTTATTTAACATATATATTTGTTAAAAACAGTGCGGCTCATTCAAACTGCCCGCCTCAATCGATCGCCAGTTTGTGATGGAATCGGTGATCGCCAAGGTTCTGCTACCTGAACCTCTATCCATCTCTGCGCGCCTGATACTCAGTTACAGGTGAAACATTGAAACGCTGCCTTATCTTGGCTCAATTTCTATTGGTTAGTTAAAAATTCATAACTCTGTTCTTAAATGGCTATATTTTTGTAATGGGCGGAGCTGGATCGGTATATTTTTGTTATGGGCGGAGCTGGATCGGTTGTTTCTTGGACCGTTTGGGTGAACCCCCTTTTGAGGTTGCGTAAACCACGCCCCCACCGCCATTCTGCCCTCTGATTTGTACTTAGTGTTTTCCAATAGAAAAATTGGATCGCTTGTTCCTTGGACCGTTTGGGTGGACCCCCCTGGGGACATGTTGGAGGAGTGGGGGTAGGTTCGAATGACGCTGTGGCCACGGAATTTTCCGATAGTAGCGCTGTCAGTTGTAGACATGGCTTGGTCGAATGAGCAACGCGCTTTTGCTGTCGAGACGTATTTTTCTCAGAATAAGTATTGTTGCAGTGCAGCGTGCGCTGCGAACTCGTTATCGGATTCCCCCTCGCAACCCTGACCGCAAATCCATTTTGTTGTGGGTGGAAAACTTCCGTGCATGTGGTAGTGTAGTGAAAAAGAGAGTTGGGGCTCGGAGAACTGTCCGAACTCCAGAAAACATTGACCGTGTCAGAAGATCGATCTTGCAGTCTCCTAAGCGTTCTGCCCGCAAGCATGCATCCGCCCTTGCATTGTCTAATCGCACTGTGCGTCGTATTCTCCACGAAGAACTCCACTTCCATCCATACAAGATGGTCATCGTTCAAGAACTCACACAACGGGACTGGCAACAACGAGTACAGGCATGTGAATCTTTAATTGCTGACTTGCCTCATGATGCACGAGTTTTGTTTAGTGACGAAGCGCACTTCCACATTTCTGGAGTTGTTAATAAGCAGAATATGCGTTATTGGAGTGGTGCAAACCCTAGGGTAGTTCATGAGAGGCCTCTACACAGTGAAAAAGTGACTGTTTGGTGTGCAATCAGCAGTGAAGGCATAATTGGGCCTTATTTCTTTGAGGAGGACAATCGTTGTGTTACCATCAATTCCGAGCGGTATGTAAACATGCTCCAACAATTCCTTGCACCACAATTGCAACAGAATAATTTTGGAGTAGTGTGGTTTCAGCAGGATGGTGCCACAGAAAATACTGCTGGACATTCGATGGCTGTTTTGAGGGGAATGTTCCCCGGGCGATTAATCTCCCGGTATGGTGACATTCCATGGCCTGCGCGCTCGCCGGATTTAACTCCGTGTGATTACTTTTTATGGGGATACCTCAAGAGTGAAGTGTTTAAACATCGACCCAGAACCCTACAAGACTTGAAGGATGCAATTCGCGTTGAAGTTGCCCGCATTCCACAACAAATGCTTCGCAGAGTTATGCAGAACTTCAGAACCAGACTAGATCAGTGTGATGACAATGAGGGACATCACTTGAATGATGTATTGTTTAAAACAAAGTAAGAATTAACTTCCATCTGTACCCTTTTGATGCCACAATAAAGTTTTGTTCTAACACTTTTCGTTTTTTTTAATTTACCTTCAATGTTAGGGATACTTCCCTGCCCCACCCTGTATATATATAAAATATAAAATAATAAAATATATATAAGATAATATAAATTATTTCCACATTCCTATCACCTTATTACTTCCAACTAGAAACATGTTTTCATACATTTTCCATCGTTATATGTTACAAAATAGAACACTGTATTTGATGATTGCAAACTATCGTCTTCTCCAAATATGAAAGAAACCTTAAAGAAGACGCTTAAAGATACCAGTAACTACTCTATCGAGACTGATCTGCCGAAGTCATAAAATACAACAATACGGTATGCACTTGAAAAAACTCAACCAAATATCTGAGGGCCAAAATTGTTAGAATACCCGTTATTTATTAATGACTGCATAGAACAAGAGTAACTGAAAAATGCATTCCGCACGCACCACAGAAGCGACGATTAAATGTTCATAATGCTTATCGTAATGCTTTAAAGTTTTTAGGCACCAGAAGAAGATACATCAATTTTAATCCTTGAAATGCAATGTTTCAATTTTGTACCAGTTGTTATATGTGGTGAATGTAATATTTTACTATAAATCACTGACCATAGAAACTACTGGAATGTAAAACAACACAACGAAACAAATCCCATATAATCGTCCATATATAATTACGTTGTTTATAAATAAAGACTGTTGCACAAATTAGGAGTCCGCCTCACTGATCTGCAAATTTTCAAGAGCATCTAATGAAATCCTACTAGTCAAATCTTAGTACATAAAAACACTTAAGTTTGTTCCTCCACATTCATTCTCCTAGCTGCTTAGTAACCTATAAGTTAGGTTATGATTACAGATCATTACACCTTGATATTCAAATCTTTAGAAGGGTCTTGAAAACGAGTTTATGACTTTTTATAATGACTTGTGTTAACATAGCCATAAAACCTTCAATATACTTCAGGGAGTAAGTGCCCATGCATGCCATTAATGTTAGACAAATAAATTCGAGTAAGTTGAAAAATTAGAAAAGTAATATTGAACTGTCGTATATGCCACCTATTTAATAGTTCATGCTGGTACTTTAATCTTTATTTCAGATACGTACACTGATTTCATAAATTAGAGTCAGCGCCTGTCACGGTCACTTTAGCCCGTAGTAAGGTTGGGACACACATAACCGCACCGTGCCCGACACGTCAGTTGGCCGTGTGCTGGCCGTCATACGGTGAAAGAATTGCAGCGCAGTTTTTCAACCTGCAAGTCCACACATGTCCGCACCGACACCAGACCGTCGTGGCCGCACCGTGCCCGCACCGTCACCGATATGTTTAGTTTGAATTTTGACGGGCACGGTGCGGTCTACGAGGGGCATCATATGTTGTTTACTGTTGCGTTCTTCTTTTTAAAACTATTGAAGTAGTCTACACGTTCTATTTTATTGAATTATTTAGTATAGCCTACTAACTCTACATCCTGTGTTCGCGTACAAAAATCATATTTATTGATAAAAGTATTACATTTTCTTACCTTAGAGTAAACTAGTCATATTATCTTATTACAACAAATTTGAAAAACCATGTTGTACATTAAGTGATTTTAAACAACTAAATTCTAATTATGAAAATCTATAAACATTTTTGATTAATTAAAAAATAGTAACCATGTAATTATTTGCGCAAAAATTTATTTTTCTTTGATGTATTGAAGTTACTTGATAAATTTATTCCGGTATTTTGTAAGGGTCGTATTTAGAATTTTTTCTATGACATTTTTATTTTTTTATTCTTTTCACTTCAATAAAGTAAAAATAAAAAAAAATATTTTATTTACAATAAGATTTTTAAGCAAGAAAAACCCATGTTTAAAAATAAATAATAATAATAATAAATCATTTATTTCCCCATAATAACAAACTGAATATTACAAATAAATATTATTGCCAGTGCTTAATAATAAATAATACTATGACATAACGTATTTACAGTAGCAGTAAATAACAAATGCAACAAAAATATGTTTTCTATTTACTTCATTTCTAATTTATGTACTTAGAGTAATAAAATATAAAAAGTAGGTTACATCCTTCTAGATTTTTCTTTCTTTTTTTTTAACTAATAATTAGGCCAATAGATTTACAAAATAAGGGAAATTTAGATACCCCATAAGAGGTTGTGTCCTGTGTTGGGGATACTATATACAAAAAGGGTAAAAAATAAAAATAGCGGAATCAAGCAAGAATGAAATGATAAAAATGAGTTATTGTAGCTTATGTAGTAAATAATGTACTATTGCGTTTTAAAAGTTTAAATTTAGTATAACTAGTGTGCTGTATGAAACAAAAAGGATTTATACATGATTTACAATTCAAATATTAGGCTTTACACATGTAACATTAAATATTATATTATAAATAATTATTTTATAATGCTATAGCTATAACGTGTTTATTAAATATTATTATAAACTTATCAGACAATGCTAACCATACACTAATGTATTATCTTAAACATATACTCAATATCATTTTGACCGATCAACCATACTCTAATTTTTTTAGAAAATATATTTATGTTTCTACTATTTTTGACTAATTCTGGAAATAAATTATTTGTTCCTCGGAGCTATAAAAGAAAAACATTTTGTAAAATCTGTTTTTTGTAAGTTCTCCAGTATATATTTTACAAATATTTACTATGTTTTACAAATTATTATAAAAGGGCTTGCAACATGGTAAACTCTCTGGCATCACACTATAGCTCTTAGGTTTAATAAAAAACACTAAATATACTGTTTATAGTGTATTTGACCGAAATTCACTGCAATGAAACACAATGAACAAGAATTATAGGGATAAAAAATATAACCAAGATAATGATATTTACAAATTTTACATACTAACTGAATGTACAAAGCTTTACTGTAGCATTACAATGTTTCATTTCAGCACAGCGATTAATATAAAAATAACAACAATGAAATTAACAATTATCTCAAGCAATACTTAATCTTCCGAATATTTTTTAAGTATCTGTCACTTCGAATTCAAAAGAAACATGCTCTAGTACAAACAGTGAGATTGTTGCGCTCGGACTGCATACGGACATGTGTGGCCTCACGGTAACCGAGCTGAGCCCGCACCGACAATCGGCCGACTCACGTGTCGGGCACGGTGCGGTTATGTGTGTCCCAACCTGTAGTGTCCTGAATTTCCAAACCAGGGATATGCTGGACTAGGTACGAGAATGAGGTGTTGTAAAGCATCACTCTGTTACTTTAACAATATCTGAAAGCCTAGTGATGCGTTTTAAGATAAATAATTAACATAAAGAATTGATCAGGGTAAACATGAGAATGCAGTTTCTATAATGATTTAGAGCTGTTTTAAACAAATAATATTACTACTATAACAATAATGCTGAGCATTATTTCTAACCCCTCATTATTGAAGGAAACACTTTTATTATTGACAATTTCTTTGGTGAGAAAATTAATCTTCTCTTCTTAAAAAAAATAATCAAATTCTATTAAAATTTCAATTGTTCACCTAGTGCTAAACTAAAATCGGATTCTGTCCAGTTTTTGTTTCAGTTTTTAAAATTCAAATTCAAAGTGAATTCTCATTAATGAGAAGTATTCTACGGATTTTCTTTTACTGGATTGCTTTAATACATCTCGCAATGTAGTCTTGCGTAACTGTAATTTGATTGTATTTATTTGCTGGATTATGAAATAATAATGAATAATGAAATAAATCTTAGACGTTCATATAAGGCGACAGACGTTAACTAGACATTTTTGATTCATTTTTGTTATTACAGTTTTTTCTTGAACTAAATAGAAGAGTAGTTATATCAACGGAGAGTTAGTATTAGTAAGTAATAATGTTGAAGGAAAGAAATTATATTAGAAGGAACATAATATCCTTACATTATTATCGCTGTTATTATTACTTTAAAGCTGTTACTTAATACTATGTCTACTCTTTATGCAATGTTTAGAGCAATTGTGAGCATTTAAAACAGATTTTCGAAATAGTTAAAAATAGCAACAAACCTGAATAGGGAACATGTTTTAAAGTGCAGATTGATTCGATTAAAAACTCTACCAATATTTTCCGAGAGGAATTTACACTTGTCAAACGTCAGCAGACATGTACTCTGTCAAACTGAATGATCGGGCTGTCAAATAAAGGTTTGCGCTATATTCGAGCTCCAACACTTACATGTATCATTCCGCTCTCTATTGAGTTAATCGAGTAAAAATTTTAATAGTTTAATTAAATTTATTATGTAATATATTCCTCTCTAATAACTAGAGGATTACTTTATAATTCTGACTTTTAGCCAAAAAGAGTTTAAACATTTTTTGTACGTTTTCAATCGGAGATTAACTTATAAAGATGATTTACAAACTATTACAAATTGTATAAGTAGGCTGTATATGTTGTGACTGCTACGAGTTTGAGCTGTTCAAATTAGTACAAATCTAACAATAAATAATGTTACCTAATAAACAATGAGGTGTGGAATAGACCGCGTCAAAATTTTTTGAGTTAGGTCATAAATATCCACGTATATAAAAATGTAATGATAATCCAACATAGTGTGTACATATATTGTTATAGAGGTTTGTGATCTCATATATTATTGTGATTAAACATTAACGTACTGAATCACCGAACTCCTAGATTGTAAATAGTTCTAGGCGTATGTGTAAATGTGTATTCCATTGACGCTTATAATATGTAACATTTATTCTTAGCTTGATTGTTTGTACTGAATGTTTATTAGAACTAATATATTTCATTAATTAATTTCTTATTTAAGTAACATTTTTCGGCATCTTATTTAATTATAAGAATAATGGATGTATCAGAATAATAATAATATTTGTGAACATACTATATGTACAACTGTATTATCTCCAGGACAAAGTTTAATTATTATTCCATTAATTATGTTGACATCAACATGGCAACTTTTAAATTTGTGTATTATATTGTGGATACTAAAAAATTAAATAATTATGAACCATATAATTAAGTATCATTGTATCAGAAAGAATATCGTTAAATTGACTAACTTACACATTAAAAGACTAAATTATTATTTTAACGCATCAATGATAATTTTTTAGAATACTAAATTCATATTATATTTACTCTAGCATTAAGTCCTGCTAGAATTGACTCAATCACGGGAAAGGATTTCTAATCGGAAAAATGAGAATTTGATCGGAAAATAGTAATATAGAATTAGAACTATTAGATTTTGTAAAATGTACTCCACTAATACCTATAACGTATGTGCAGACATATGCTTAGAGTTATTTTATTTATTTTAAAACGTTTTTGTTTAAACGTTGTATGATTGATATTTTTTTAAACATCATAGTGCAAAGCAAAGTTTATTTTCGTTTGATAAAACATCAGTTTTGGAATATACAAATTTTGTTGTTACACCAGTTCGGAAAAAAATTATGGGAAACTTAATTTTGTATACTAAACATTCAAGTAGTCCTTCATAGAGTCCTTGTTGGTTGTATCTTTAGTTAATAATGTCATAATATACAAGTAATCTTTAGTTTTTACATTACAAGTAACCGTGATGAATGCGCCTTATTTTCCTATTGTATACAAGCTCCACTTTCGTATTAAGTTAAAATGTATTACTAATATTCGTTATTATTGTATAAGTTCTGTGCTCAAAAAGTAAAATCAAAAATGTACTATTTTAATTATGCATGTTATATTATTAAATATAATAAAACACATGTTATTTTAACAGAATAAACAAAAAAACCGATCATTCCTCCAATTTAAAAGTTTTATCGGACAGGAAATTTGTTGCTGCAGTAGACTTGTTCAGCCGCGCTATATTCTATAAGCCTACAAAGCATCCATCTTGCCAGATAAGGCTTATCGCCAAGCCTTGACGCTGCTTCCTCTCTCTCGAGTCTCACCTCATTCTTTATAGTGCTAAGGATAAACCTTTATAAAGTATTTTTTTAGCTATTAGAACAATGATTTTGTAAGGATATCATGTTCCTTCTAATATAATTTCTTTCCTTCAACATTATTACTTATGAAATCTACTTATTTTCATTTAAAGATATTGAATAACTGAAATTAGTCAGTTTATTCTGTCTATCTAATCAAAGTATCAAAATCAGGATCCAAGAAATTTATACGTGGTTTTTCTGCCTTTAACTGCTTCTAAACCAATAGTAACAAAGGTAAATATGGAGTTCTTGAAAATATCCACCACTAACAATAACACATAGGTACTTTTACATTCATTGAGTGGTCATTTCTAAATAATATAGCGCGCCCATAATATTTTCATGGATTTACGCGCTTCTAAAATAACAAGAGTCAAAGGCACAATATTCGCAATAGATACCAATATTGTGCTTTAAGTTACTGAAAACCTCTAAAAGTTTGGAAAAGTTAAAATGAAAATTACAATTTATCAATGTCTTATTACTTTTGTGCCGAAAAATCAAATCTATTTTATTAAGGACTTGACAGGGCTCTTTTATATTCGAGGCATTGTGTGCCCACATGTGAAATTTTTAAAGAAAGCTGTTAGAGACTTAAACTTAGGCAAATAAATTAAATTAGGCTATTATCATAAATAAAATAATGATCGTTTATGTTCAGCGATATTTTTATATGTATGCGTAAATTTTATTTGTATTACATACTATTTTACATACATTTAGCAAATCGTGAAGTATTGGTGAAGTAACTGTCTGCTTTGAATATTTAATAAAAGTAATTAACGAAACATGAAATTTACTTTTAGTATATCAAAGACAATAGAGTCTCTGTTAAAAAACCCCTTTAGATAATTATTCATTTCTCTATTACTCAATAGGAAAATGTGTAACAATTAGATTAATAAAGTTTATTTGGCTTGTTATTATTACTATATCTAGAAGTAATAAATACACATTTTGTTTCAAATGGAAATAAATATAATTATTTAAGTTTCCGGTTACTTATTTTAAATAAGTTAAACGTCTTTCAAAATAACACACGTTTATTAGGAGTTATATAATTTATTCGATCCACAGAAGATTCATGTTTTATTAGTGTTTCAAAAGGCACTGATATAATAATTTCATTTTATTTATATTAATTCAAAGTGATTTGTGTGAAGGATATTTCCGTTATTCATTAGTAACTTGCTAAAGTTATATGGTATGCAAAAGTACCACAAAATGATTTAAATAGATTCAGAAATTGCTATTTCTAGTTATTACCGTCACTTTGTTCTATTATGTGAGATGTTGTACACTAAGTAAGAAGCTTTACTCTAAGTACTCTGTTGTCCACACCACAATCTCGCTGTTGTAGTGTTCCAGAGCTACCACGTGTAAAAGGTGATACCCTAAGCCCTTGGGTTTCATGTACTTACAAAGGATTTAGTTGCAGCTAATGTTTATTAATTTTGCCATAATGTTCTATACACCAATATTATATTAACTTCAAAAGTATGTTCATTACCATAAAATAAGTAATCGAGTTTCTCATGTCTAATGAAGGACTTAGCAATTTCACAACGAAAATGATAATAAGGGAATATCGTATGAAAACAAAGCTTCGCAGATGTATTTTGTATATGTGAAGGAAAATATGATAAGTATTACAAACGCCATATTAGTGACTATATTAATAGTTGACATTACATGATTAAGTACATTATTACATGATTATAGAATGATAAAGTGATAAGACTGGATGATTTTGCTGCGAAAGATTTTGCTGAGATTGAATTAATTAAAACATTTTTCTTATTTTAAAATCTAACGTCATTCAAACTATTTTAAATTATAGCTGCCACATTTAATAGTAACAAAACAATTAGTACTATAAATATACCATAGATGTATGTATTATTACTTTTCAACAGGATTTCTATATTCTATTACCGAACACGTGTTGAGTAACAGCTTTCACAAAGGTTTCATGCAAAAATCCATGCCCATAGTTCATTTAATTCTAAAAAAATATCCCGTGCAAAGATAGACAGACAGCCATACTGAAATGAAATTTTGACATCCACCAGATAATCAGAATGAAAATTTGTGTCAGTTTAGGGCATCAATAACGCTCCGCCAAATCCCATGCATGGACATGTCCATCATAGAACCACTTTTCATCTGTGAAAATATAATTTCATGCAAAATTTAAATTCTACAAATGAAACATTTCTCACATGATCACACAAATTGACTTAGTATAACCAGATAGTTAGTTTTATATTAGTTGGACTTTGTCATTGCGATTATGATACCTATAAGATCAATGGGAAGATGTTCGCTTACATCCAACAAAAACCCATGGTTTTGAGATCTACCCTTATCGAACTCAATGTTGGCTGTAATAAAGTTGATATTCTGTAGGTCAATTCGTTCTGAAGATGTCTTGCGGACAGATCCTCGGAATGAGATACTGTATCCGAATATAAAGCTACAGATTAGACTTTCAAAACCAAACCAAGATACAATTTTTATAGGATGAAATATTTCAAAATACAGAGTAATGTGTGAACATGGTAAATAAGAATAAACCAACTTCAATACCTGGACTCATATTAAGATAATAAAAAGTAAGGATGATTTTATTCTGATAACATGAAAACGAATGCAACACAATATTTTAAAGGAAACAGGATTTTTCCGGACATTTGCCATCTTTCAGTGAAATAAGTTATCAGTAACACTACGTTTCGAGATCTGCAATCTAATCTCTTCTTCAAGTAAAGAAACTAACCTATACATAATTACAAACTAGGTTAAAATAAACAAATCATACCAAAGCGTTGTGGAACGCCTAAGTCAGGAATCACAACCACCATGTTGTTTGTCAACTTCACTAACTCAAAAAACACGTACTTAATAAAAAACTAAACACAACACTAATAATTAAAACTAAACTACAGAATACTGGTCACAATATGTCTGCATTCGTCTTAAACATAAAAAAATATTTAAAACATTTAATATTTATCAAATATTTTAAATAATATTTTTAAGTGGTACGAATTAAAAAGGAAACGTGTATTATACAATTAATTGTGTAGTTATACATTATAAACATTTTAAATTTACTGCAGTATCTCTAAATATAGTGTTTATTGTTCCATAAGCAACGAAAGGAAACGTCCATATTTCATCACTTCACATCACCTGTTTTATATTATCCATAGTTGAATATTGATAGGTACACTCTATTGGCCGTTATTTTCAATGAATATACATTAGATATTTTTATATAATATGTTTATGCGTATAAGAGGTTGTCTACACTATGAGCGTACGAATCATAAGTAAAGGTACTCAATCTCTCTTGATAGTGAATTAATTCTATAACATTATTTAATTCATAAGACCGTGTTCTACGAAAACTGTATTCTTTGCAACTTCACATAACCGAGTTTCTATCACATAATCACTTTGTTGCATATTTAAATGTTAACACCGCCTTAAAAATGATGCCTATTGGGATTTAGTAACTTTTAATTTTCCTAATTAATATTCATTTTTACTTTTTAGTTGCTTAATTTTAGTACAAGTATTAAATACATTTTAATTTTTTAAGCGCATTACTTTTTTTAATTTTTATTGACTAATTTTATGTATTCCTCCTGTAATCAGGAATAAAAATTAAGATTATTAGGGCTACAACGTAAAAATTGGTGACTTAATTTAGTAGATATGTTATTTGTAAGATAACATGCCGATTTGAATTGGGCATTAATTAATTCAAGGTGGTTTGTCATTTCGTATTGCTATATTGAAATATTCCTATGCAGTTATGAGTTAAATTATAATAATAGCTAGAAAGCTTCATATAGTCAACATATTCATTGCTCTTTTTTATATTTAAAAGGCCTCTTGGCTTTTTATTTAAGTATAAATATTTCAAGAATGTCTGTATGTTAAGCAATGTTTATTTATAAAGCGTTATTTTTAGAACTCATCTTCTCTTCTAAGACAGATTTCAAATTGTTTCCAATAAGTATATCACTCAAATCGTTAATATGTGTTAAAGTTGGTGTATTTCCTAATATCTGTGAGTGGTCGTTAAAAGAAAAGTTATAGTCGTTAAAAGAAATATACACCTCAGCAGCTTATTCCGTCTAGTATCTAATTGTCATAGTTCGAAGGATTATTGAAGGAAAGTCATTTGTAATCCCGATGTAACCTTAGAAACTTCCTACAGCATTTTTGAGGTATCAAATAGTGAATTAAAAAATTCCAGTTTTAGCATTTAAAACTCTCCCTCATTGCTTCAGACAAACTCGTCATTAGCTCTAAATGGGACGAGATTCGAACATTTACTCCTGAAAAAAGATAGTATCCCTAATATTTGAAAGGTAGTTTGTGGTAAAAAGAAAACGACATGTCTCAAATAATTCTGTATTGTTATTATATATCATGTTCTAAATGACTCTACCATTGTCCGGAATACTAATATAGACTAGGAAGCTTCCGAACAACTATGACGGAATACATAATCATTTGTAAAAGTACAATATCAGCACTCAATCCTGCTGTATTGAACCAACAGGACTTTCACGTCTCCTCCATCAAGAACATTACTCGGACTATTACCATGAACAACGATAAGTTCCATAGGATCTGTGAGTTCCAAGAAAACTATTTCGGCATCTTATTCCGTTACTCCATGTTGTACATAAAGGACTCCTATACAAGTATTATTTCAAATCCTAATGTAGACCACGAAGTTTTCCACAGAAACTTGGATGTGTCTTTTAATGAGAAGTAAAATTCCAATCTCCACATTCAATTCTTTACCTTTAAAACTAGATGGATTTTTTATATTCTTTTCAATAAGGACGTCACTCAGACCATTACTGTGAACTAAAGAATGTTCCCTAGTACCCAAGTGATGTAAGGTGTGGCCATTGGAAGTATACTGTAGCTCGGGATCTTATTCCGTCTCGTTGCTCCTTATCATGTGTCGAAGTGCTTCTATTGGAGCGTTTTATGGAATCCTGATGTAGAATAGAAACTTCCCAAAATAAATGTCACGCAAGATATAGTTTTGTTATACTTTAAAAATCCGAAATCTATTTTGTACCATTTCTATGATTTGTATGTACTGCTTCCAATAAGAACGTCATTTTTGAATCCAATACTGGACAAGTATTTTTGGCACATTCCCGCAATTTTCTTGGCCTGACTTCTTCTTATCATTTTACTTACTAAACTTCCAAAGTAACTTCCTGGCCAGTACTTGTCTAATCCGTTACTAAGTGGGATTGATCTAGGACAGCCCTCTTTCATTAAGAAAATGTTTGATCCAAATCGTTACAGTAGTTTTGGAGATATCAGTGGACATATATAAAAAAGGAACATAGAAAACCTGTATATTGTCCAACGTGAAATCGGTTAATACTAGAATAAACGTGTCTGTAAGAATTTAAGACTATGCATTACTTAATTAGTTAATGGGTTACAAAAGAGAGTAAACGTACACGAGGAGAGTTTCTGTGACCGCAGACAACAAGTAGGTAGTTACAGTTGGTTGTGGTAATTGGGAAACTTGGTAGAGTCAGTGTAGTAATAACCTTTACTGTTGTTAGAGGACGTTATACTATTGTTTTATCTAGCCAAACAACTTCCTTTCTACTGTAAATTAAATTGTTAATACTGCTTCTAATAAAATACTGAAACTAAAAACCGTTGTTACAATTTTATAGGAGGTTTAATATATGAGGAGTACGTACTACGTAAAATGTTTTAGTAAGTCTTACTGATAAGGTCAATTACATTCACATAAATTTAATAAGTCAGTATAATGATCTACGAAAATAAAAATGTAGGAATATCGACAGTTCTAATTTAATTGTGATTAAAGTCGGAAACATTTCATAAATCCAAATGCCCACTGTAAAAATACTACTTAAATTCAAAAATTAAAAGTTAAATATATAATTATGCACACGTAGAGCTACGTACCGGATGTAGTACATTTTGAAACATATATTAATATTTGAATTTTTACATAGAATTATAACAGTGTTTGTACAACATCACAGTGTAATAAAAGTGCGTGGTATAGAACTTCAATTTTTTATAATAATTTATGTTTATTTTCGTAAATAATTATAGTATAAATCGATTGCACCATTTACAAAAATATTATTAAAGTGGTTTATATGGAGCCTTATAGATGGGCACTTTTAATTTTAGTCTTTTGATGACTGCAATAACAAATCAGTTACCTATGTTATCGAGCGAGGCTTTTAGTGTGGGCTTGTTTCCAAACCCATTACAAAAAGTTAAACAAAAAACTTATTCTACCGATTATATACTACACTGTCATGCAGATTGTTAGACAAGCATTACTAGATTATATTTCGGACTTTCTTTTATTTCTATGCTCACTACAATCATTACTATTAAGTAATTAACATTCTCAAATTCGATACTCTATTTTCAAAATGGCGGTAGTAGAACAGGTGCTACTATAGCCCCGCCACTGATTGGCCGAAGCTCCGTGATATCTGAAGCTAGTCCGCGCCGTGCCTCACACATGGTCTACAGACAACACGCTTTTGCGGTCAGTCCTTAGATACCGGGGCTCGCGATTGGATAACGGCCGCAGGAGGTACAACTTGTTGCGCCGTAATTCGCATTCTCTCCAACACATAACGCCATGACATGATACGCTATTACTCTCTGGCCAGGGGGCGTGGCCTGGATGCTCTCATTGGCTGGTGCAACCGCCATCTTGTGATGTTTCGGACAATCGTAGGCGGGGGCTATAGTGACACCTGTTCTACTGGAAATCAACTCGGGGGCGGACAAGCGCTCGAGAGGACAGGCGACCTAGAACAAAAAAATCGGTGGCGGACCCAAAAATTCGGCCTTCCAGAATGGCGTTTTATATATTTGTCTAACCAATAGAAATTGAGCTAGGGCGGGGCCTGCGTTTCTGTGTTTCACGTGTACCAGGAATATTAGGAGAGCAGAAACGGATAGAGGTTTTGGAGCAGAGCTTTTGTGAACACATGTTGTCGATCTCTGTCTGCCGTCCCCAACTCTTGCACCTCATAGGATTGTCGCTGGGCAGTAGTTTAAAGTAACTAATCTGTTGCAATAGTTCAGACAACTTGTTTATAGTAAACTAGATCCAATAATTAATATAACAATTTCGTGAAATAACAATTATTATTATTATATAAATAACTAATATAGTTTATTATTGTAAACTATTATTATCACTATTATTTTGTTCTTAGTTCCATTTACTGATTGAAGCGTAGGCTTACACCCAAATAACTGTAAGACAGTACAATAATAATTAGATGTTTTTTTAATATTACAATAACACAAATACAAAGTGTTAATATCGACGACCGAGGCAATGTGATTAGTAATATGCAAACATAACAAACATTGTTACAATTAAAGAAAATATATGGTCAAATTTTAATATTTTTTGTAACCTAATGCCAACAAAAAAGGCGACAAGTTGTGACATTAAATATTACGCTTTCCTGTTATAAATGTAAAAATCACCTTCCTGTTTCAAATAAATGTTGCTAACAGTTAGGACAAGGTTCTTAGCTCGTTATCATCAAACATAATATAAATTAAAGTCGCTTTTTGTGTAGGTCTGTTTGTGCATCTCAACTACTCATCTGATTTTCATACCATTTTTACTGTCGATTGCGCTATGGATTATTGCAGGTTTTTAGGTATGATACATCAATATTTTAATCAAAGAAATTAGATAAAAGATTATATAATGCGAAAATTGATGTTTTTGAGCGCTTTCATTGTCAATACTGACTAAACGTTATGGCTTAGAATACAACAAAGTACTATGAAATTGTATAAGGATATTCTTATCACTGCATTAAGATGCGTAAAGATTAGGTCAAATTATCTTTAAGCAAGCGATAAATATTTTGGCAGATAGGTATTACGTATAAAAGACCGCGTGTTTTGGTTGCGCGACTTGTGACCAAAGAACGGCTAAACCACACTTGATCGTGAAGTATAATAATGAAATCGAAGATTAAACGGTCTTTAACTACAGTTAAAACCATCGAGTAGTGGAATTACTACCTTATACATTTAGATCCTCAAATTTAGCAGTTATGGTTTTTATTGTTGGATTCAAAAAGCGTATACGCCGCAAATGTTTCTTGGAGAAAGAAGTTGTTTCGATTACTAGGATTCTTTAATCCCTACAGACCCTTTTCCCTTTTCAAATTAAACGGCTGCAATTTCCTGTGAAATTGTCATTTTCAATGACTTTCTGTTTCAAACACTCATTGTTGCAGGATTAGTTTAAAGAGTTCAATGTGTTTCACATGGACAACTAAATGTTGACCTTTGATGAGTAACTTCCAACAATAACCTATTTATGTTGTGCAACGAAACGATTGCTGTAAATATTATTTACAAAGATATTTTGTAGGTATTAGGAGTAATATTCTAATGTTAGATAAATTATTATAAACATATCTAATTAATTTCATAATATTATTTGATTGTTAAGGCGATTAATTATTATTATTAGCCAGATTCGTGCATTATATTATTTTCAGGCTTTATGGGAAGATTCTGATCAATATCAGAATATTGAAGTAAAAAGAGAATGATTTTTTATTATTGAATATAGAACAGCCATCATGAAACAACAATTTCAAGGCGCAACAACAGGTTGCGCTGTCGAAACTGTTTCGACAAAACCGTTGCGGTTTCACCGGGTCGCCCTAAGTATCAGGAGAGTAGAGACCATTAACACCATTCAGGCGGAGTGAGAAACGCTACCCTGCGTTGTCCACCGTAGTCACGGCGCATGGTAATGAATAAGGTAATAAAATTGCAGCCGTATTTTACTTACCTGTGTTCTCAGATGTTTGTTTTATTTTACAGTATAAACGATAATAATTTTTACTGTGTAGAAAAACGCGTTGAAAGAATTTGTTGTTAAAATTAATCTGATTGTAATAAGGTGAATTTACACTTCTGGTAACATGCTGTAGATGGAGCTTATATTGGTCACTGTTAAATTACATTAAAAACATAAAACCAATATTTAATACATTTTATTGTTTTGTGAGGCCTTTCGATATCCAAGATATCTTGGATATCGAAAGGCCTCACAAAACAATAAAATGTATTAAATATTGGTTTTATGTTTTTAATGTAATTCTGGTAACATGTTACTCTACTACAGTTGTAAAAGCACTTTTATCAATTCTTAGACCAATTCTTTTTCTAATATCTTGTAATGACATTGGGTCATCATTATTGCACAGAAGAGTAGTACAATATGCTGATGCTACGTTTGTTAATTTCAACAAAATTGTATTTAATCTGTTAAAAAGCATTCTGTGAACTTGACTTTGCACTCTGTAGGACCGTATTTTGCCGTCATTTAGACAGACTTCGTACAAAAAGAATTTGATATTTGAAATTTCATGATAAACATTCAAAGGTTAACATTGAATGGCCATAAGTATTATTTTTGAGCAAAATTATCCTCATGCATTAATGTCTTGAAGTAGTTATTGAAATAATTCCCTACTCAGGATCTGATCATGGCATATTATGGACCGATTAACTTCCACCTTTCTATTATGGAGTGTTTATGTGGTTTGCTTGTGTAAATAACCAAATTTTGGGTGCTTAAGATGATAAGAACGAGCAATTTGCAATCGTTTATTTGATTTCCAGTGTCTTCAAAAACTACTGTTGATGACTCTACTGAATCTCTATATTTTAGAAAAGCACTCTGTATTGTATGCCTCGATTGTTGGCCGAGATATAAATTCGTATGAGGCAAGGTAAATTAACCGACCGGAATACATAGCACCATGGTTTATAGCACTTGTCCTTGAAGGCAGGTGTTCATTTTATAAACGAGTTGCCAAAATAAATTTAAAATTTCCAATGACCGTGGGACTTAAAACATGCCTAAACAGTGTTTCAAGTTCACACGTATTTACAATGTTAACGAGATTTGTTGCAGCAACTGGGAGATCGGCCAATCGGAAAACTGGGTTAGTTAAATTAAAAAATTAATGAAACTTAAATGTACAGGATGCTAAATTGTAAAAAGGTAAAAGGTAAAAAGGTCTTTTAATTCATCAGGTAAAGGTAGGACTAAGAAACCATCTCTAAAAGTGTACCTAGGGAGGAACGGATCACTTACACGTTTGGTTCTTGATTTTGATGTGGTGCGAATAAGAACAAAAATAAATTATAGGACGCTTCCTATACATGTGTTTGTCATAAAGAGCATCAAAATTGACTATGTTACTTTTGGCTAGTGCAAGTGGATCATCCTATGATCGGTGACGTAACAAAGATATATCCCTAGTGAACAGAAAATATTATTTAAAAACTGTGTAGCCTACGAATGTAATTTGTGAGCATGAAACTATATAAAGCCGTTAATAAAAAACGCCACGTGGCAAACATCACACGTGTGTAGATTGCAAATACCTCTGAACTGGTAATGTGTATTAAGAATTCTGGATGACTTTACATTGATCATAATATTGTTTGCGAAATATAAAAAAATCGACTCCGAAGATTTCATATTAGTAGATGAGTTGTCTTTTACCATTTCAAAATAGCACAAAAAATGTTTCAAAAATTTATCTTCAAGAATTGATTAAAAGGTGCAATTTTTATGGTTGCTATCATGTAATTTTAAACGCGTGGTTGAAGATAAATTGATACAATTTTGAAATATTTTTATAAAACTTTGTTTTACTTAACAAATTATAAAAGATATTTAAATAATTAACTATAAATACAAGTGTAAAACATTTCTTTACTTCTTATTTTTGAATGAGTACTTTAGTGTAGGTTTGAACTTATGAATGGGTTGATAAGAAAAACCTACTATCTAAGACAGTAAGGAGTTCTTGTGTTGGTAGTAATTGTAACGTTTCAAAAATTCTGGAAATGAAGCGAAAGACCAATTTTTGTAGATCGGGAGCAACTGAAGAACACCTGCAACCCTCATAAATTATGAATGATATCTCTACAGGTGAAAAAAATAAGACCATAAACCCCTCCAGATGGCCTTCCTTTGTCCAGCGGCACGTCGCATCGGCCGTCTTGGGCCTTAGCAGGATTTGGCCTTGCAATATTCACAAGACTGTGTTGAAGTGTGTAGATATCGATATATTACATACATCCTTTTTGTGAAGCATGTTCTATGTTGCTTTTTAGATTTTAATAGGGATATGCGTACTGCTATTATAAAAAAACTAAATGTGTAGGTAAGCGTTAATCTCGAGGAAGGTTGAAAACAATTTGGCTAATTATGGGTTTTTAATATTCGTTGCAGTCCGATGATGGTTTACAACAATGAGAGGCTAAAAGAATTGCCCAACATATTGAAGAATTCATGCTAATAATTAAAATCTTTACGAAACGAAATCTGAAGTGAAATAGCACTTGACAGTTATTATCATTTCCATATGAAGTGCTACAATTAGCCTGAAACAACGGTTTACTTTTAAAAAATGGAATATTGAAACATTAATTCTAGGCATTTTCTCGAAGGCAAAAAAAAGCTGTTTCACCCACCTCTTGGATTGCATTAGAATATTTTCCACTAACCATCACAGGAGTGTCTGGTACGCGTTTAAATATTATATGCCCATGGCGTCTCTGTTATTCAGCAGGAAATTTCGCGTGCAACCACGGGCAAAACGAAAAGACGGAAAATGCTGAGAGCATTACTACAAAGCACGCGAACCAAATCAACAATATAAAATATTTCAGAATAAAATTCTTATGGAGAGAAATATTGCCCAGAAGTATCGATAAAACTAAAAATAATTCTTTTTAGCCAAACTGGTGATAGCTTGCGGTTAAGAAACTTGTCAGTTTAATATTAAAGTCAATCGCGTCAATTGGGTCTTATATAGTTTGGTTTGACCCACATAACTATCTGTTTTAAACAATGATTAAGCTCCACTACATTTTTTGATTAGGCAACATGGCTGCCTGCCTATAGCAAAGCACATGTTTTAAAAATCTGATTTTTGTGTAACTGTATTGATTGTAATATTATTGTTGCTTCACAATCGACAAACACGCTCCTCGATTTCTTTATTCTATGTGAGTTCTTTTATATTTTATTTCAAGACTATGAAGCCAATAAGACGCGGGAGGATTAATTTGCATCGAGGAATTAGAAATTCTTCAAATCCGGCAAATTTTCCGTCTTCGGAATGTCCAGCAATGTCAGGATGGAAATGAACTTGAAATGAATCGAATGAACTTAAAGAGATCCATTATAGAACAACTACACGCTTTCCTTCACCTACTCAATAACTATTGGTTACATTGTTCAAACCAACACTACATATCATGCTATCCGATAGAAAGAATTGTAATCGGAGCTGATAAAACTACCGTGGGCTAACATGCAAGACGTTATAAAACACCAACAATTAATGGAGTTGCTATTATCAGAGTTGTAGCAATTGTGGAGGCTCGTCATATTCTTTTTATATCGCTCTTCGATCGTTTTATCAGAAAGTATCTGTAACAAAAGTCATGACCCGATACTTTTGGCGGTATCCGTAATGTCTTATTTAAATCCGTGACTTTTCCAGGATTTGCGTGACCGGTGGACATCTAACAAGAATAACCAGATAATTGTCGCGGTCTATCGTGAAATAATCTTATTTTTCCGTGAATTTCTTATCCCATGTTCAAAGTAACTTGTTCTTCAAAACATCACTGTGTTATTGAATTTTATTATATTGGTAGAAGACTCAATTTTCTACGTATATTTAATAAATTAAATTGAAATTTGTTTTCGAATTAAACCCCTTCACAAAATATGATCTTGTAATCATTTATGGTTTCAAAGTGTAAATGGTATTTTTACTCATTTAATATTGATTCTGGAGGCTGAAGTATTAGAGGTCTTCAGACTCTTGTACGATTAGTGCTATTGAAATATCCATTGAACACCAACGTTATTAAGTGCTACGGAACAAATTTTTTGTCTTATAAGTCTGAAGAGCTTGTATATGCTGAGCCTACAAATTGTCCTGTACATTATTGTCCTATCTGATACGGTTAGGCCACAAAACGTTCGCATATCCGAAATTCCATTGATATCACGTTAAAATTTAGAATAGAAAGAATAACTTGTTTAATATGTACAATAACGTTAGAAGTAATTAGTTTTAAGTTCCGAGTATAATAGGTATGCAAATGTAAAACAAAATGTAACAAAACTTCTTTTTAGACCCCAACACTTTTTAATTTAATTTTTCACAACTTTAGCACTGAGGTAGCGCATCCTAGTTCTAGCTATTCTCAGTGGGCTATTCGTGCAGTCGTAAATGAATGCCATAACTTTTATTTTTGTATTTTAGTTCAGAAGTTATTAGGCCTTGGGGTCCCAAAAGACCCCTCCATGGTATGTGTTGGTGTTTTTTTAAGTGCTAATTTTGTGTTTTGGTTTTTTTTAGGTCTAATTTTGTGAATTATTGACATAAATAGTTAGAACTGATTTTCCATGATCGATGGTAATTATTTTTATGGTCAAGAGGACATTCTTAACGATTTATTGAATACGAGATCAATGATAAGTGACTTTCTAACTGAGGGCTCAGATGCAGAAGATCCTGTAATTAAAAGTGTTTTAGATGAAGATGAATCGTCTATTCTCAATTATTATGGTGCCGATGATACGGATATGGACCCTGACTGGGAACCTACGGACACGGAAGAACCAGACAACACAACCTCATTATCCCGAGTTAGAAGCAACTTAATTGTAGATCGTGATAAAAAACCATTGTGGCAGGAAGATCCTCCACCAACCAGCAGAACACGAGCTCAAAATATAGTGACAAAAATCAGTTTAGATTTAGGGAGGGGTTGATTACAGAGGTAGCATTAAAACGTTTCATGGATTTAGTGTATGAGTCCTTAAATTCCGGAAAAAAAGTAAGTGGAATTTCTTAGACATAAAAAAGGCATTTGACACTGTAGATCACTAAATTCTTTTGGAAAAGTTATATATGAGCGGGGATAGAGGAAATGTGTATTCCTGGTTTGCAAGTTACTTATCAAAGAGGAGTCAATGTGTGAAAATTAACAACGTTTTTGGTGAAATTGGTTACATCAGTAGTGGAGTACCCCAAGGGTCAGTTTTGGGAGGAATTCTTTTTTAATTTACATTAATGATCTTTGTAATGTAAAATTGAATGGAAAATTAACATCTTTTGCGGAAAACACATCTTTGTGATACGTAAAAAATAGTTGGACTGAAATGTAGCAAGCCATGAATTCAGACTTGAACGCCATTCAATGGTGGTTTACAAGTAATTGTATGCTTTTAAGTCCTCAAAAAAACAAAATACATAAATTTCAATTTAATAAGTGAGCAAGAATTTGATAATGAAATTATATATAAATGTATGGACTGTTTGCCTAAAAATACACATTGCGATA
The DNA here is from genome assembly GCF_021130785.1 of Homalodisca vitripennis. NCBI lineage: Eukaryota > Metazoa > Arthropoda > Insecta > Hemiptera > Cicadellidae > Homalodisca > Homalodisca vitripennis. The sequence continues at coordinate 18,271 of NW_025777631.1, read as the reverse complement.
ATATATGTGCAATTGTGTCGCAGGCTGATAGTTTGAAATATTTGGGAGTAACTTTAGTCAGGGAGGTAAATTGGAAGAAACACATTGAAAGTTTTAAGAAAAAAATTATACAATACACTAAGATGTTTCTATTTTTTGAAAAAACATGTGCACAGAAGATGTCTTAAGAATGTTGCATTTTTCATTAGTAAACAGTAGATTGGATTATGGTATTTTCTGTTGGGGTGGGACTTTTGACAACAATTTGAAACCAGTTTTTTACACAGCAAAAGAAAATTATTACATTAATTAAACGAAAAAGTAAATTTGAACCATCTTGGCCTTTATTTGTAGATTTAAGTGTTCTCCCTCTAAAATATATGTTTGTACATAAAGTATTAAACATTTTTTACGTAAAAATTGGGAATCCGAATAAATGAAATAACTGATACAAAAAAATTTAGGTATAAAAAACGTTTGGATGTACCCAAGCCAAATTTGACATTTTTTACAAAAAGTTATCGTTTTATGGGTCTGAAAATGTTTAATATTATTCCGAAAATCATTGCAAATTTGTACAAATGCTAAGTTGTTTGAAAAAATATTGAAGATTTGGCTTAAAAAAATTATAAATTAATCTTATTAATATACAAGTTTAATTTGTGTTAAATCTATATCTTAAAGAAACAAACATTATTCTAAGCGGCTAGCTTTGTTGAAGTTATTTTGCCATAATTGCATTTATGTATTAGGACTTTATGTGGTTAAATAAAACATAAAAATCTTTGTAGCGCAAAATGTTTAATATTAGAGAAGGAACCTCTACACAGGCTTTGCCTTAGAGGCCCTATGTTTTTTTAAAGTAAATATATACTGGAGATATACTAGAATGTGTGTGTTGCATTTAAACTTGTATGTAGTATTTTTATTCTTTTAATTATGATAATTTGTGATATTGTATAGTTTAATTGCAGTAATTAATTTAAGACTAAATGTGAATTAATATTATTACCTTCTTTTTTTATAATTTTATACCAGATTATTTTAGTTGTTATTTTAGAAAAATAAATATATTCTATACAACGTAAACGACTGACCAGTAAACGTGGCTATTAGAGCACATCGTGAATTGGCTGAGCGTTAGCAAAGGAAGGTCAATACTAATTAGGGACAGAGTAAATTGTATTTATGCTCACAAACACAATACTCTCCAAAAGAGGCCCCACTTGTGTCTTAGTCCCCGGTTACAATAACCACCACCCCCCGAATTTCCTGGTATGACCATATAATCTCCTGAGTAAATTAAACCCCCTAAACAACTTTAATACTGACTTAGGGTCGGTCTTTTTTTTATATTTACACTAAACAATTCACAATAGCTGACCAGTGCAGACTTTTCTTCCATGCTCTGTACTGGATATACCAAAACTCTTAGCTAAAATCCTAGATCAGAATCGGATAAAATTAACTTGCTGACCAGAAAGGTCCAGTAAATTATTCTCGTATCTCTAACGGTTAAGCCGCAAAACGCCTTTAAAGTCAAAAACTTTAGTTCAATCTTGGACATTTTCTCTGTGCATTTGTGTTCACAGGCCAATTGTGACCGATCTACAGATTTTAACTCAAATGTAACGTAATATGTAGATTGGTAATTAAGGGGGCTTTAAAAAAGGTCGTTTAGTATTTCCTCGTATCCCTATTTCTCGAAAATGAAATCTGGAAACCTCTTGTCCGAATTTAACCAATTGCCAAATCCCTTTTATCCCCGAATTTTTCCAACACCTCACTTTACTTACGGGTTAAGAAATAATGTAATCTACAAATTAAGCCCTTTCGATTTTGTCCTATCTTATACTGTTAGGCCACAAAACGTTCTCATACCCGATATTCTATTGAGTTCACGTTAAGATACTGGCATATAATAATTGATATAATTGGCATATAATAATAATAATAATAATAATAATTGATACATTAATACTGGTATGTTTTTTAAACTCTTAGATTAAATCTCCAGATAAATTGTTGTGTCATATGTACAACACTTACATATTATGTAACGTTATACATTATGTATTGTTGTGTGTATTGTACTTGTGGTGGATCTGAAAATAAATATGTTCTATTCTATTTATTTTTCCTCACATAAATTTTCTTAATGGTTATACATAAAACCTACTCATTAAAATGAACGTTGATAAACTGATCTGGTAATATTCTTCGTCTACAAATTTTTCTGTCCTCAAACAAAAATTAAAAATTTTTAATATTTTTAAACATCCTTTAAGTTAACAATTATTAACAAATTTATTGAACTCTCCCTGTAAAATAGGCCTAGTATATGATTTACTAACTGTTTACCTTACTAATTTCTAAAACTTGACTATCTATCACAATGATATACAAAGTTAAAACTTTATAAGTCAATTGGCAAACTACTTACACGTATAATTGTCTTTCGAAACTTATTATTGTTTCTAAAGTTTTAGCGCGGCCGGCGAGTGATCTTTTCATCGCTCAGTTCCTTATTTGAATTGGATACAATGCTTTTACTAGATCCATTGAGTTTGCCGCTGCCTTAAAAGCCCCAGAGATAACAAAGCATACTGCGGCACCTGAAAAGGCGACCCTTGCACACCCTACACGTGCAGCCCGGCCTACCTGTCATCACTGTGCTGATGACTCACATAGCGGATCTTAGTCTGCAAAACTGATGTTTGCCATCATTGATAGTTAGGTTAATATTTTTATATTTTTTGAAATCTGCAAGTTATTTCATGAAAGAAGAGTTCCAACACGAAATGACTACGACATTCCTGACGTATCGTAAAAATAAAGTAGTCAATGATCAATTCAACTGATATTTGTGTAATATCAGTTACTCATGCTTTATTAAAGTATAATGGTAATAAAGTATAAGATTATATATACCTGTATTATCAGTTACACGCGACTTCGTACGCACTTTTCAAAAATCGAAGAAGGTCGCCTTCTTTGTAAAAATATCTATGATAGTAGGCCTATATGATGGTCCCCTAACAGTTTTCAAGTAGAAGTTGGTAAATATCCGTCACTTTTTATTTCAGTGACCATGGTTGAGTGATCATAGGTTGAATACAATTTTTACTGTTTTAAAGTTGTTCGCGGAGAGGAGCATACATTTTAGGTTCTAATCAACTACATTTCTGACACCACAGTAGAGTTTATCTGTATCAATTCCTCGATCAAGAAAATAATATACATATAGACTAACAGTTTCGGAATCCCACTCTAGTCAAAAACTTTTTACCTTCGGCAATTATTATCTACGTCCGGTCTAAGATATCTCCAGTATCATTTTTAGAACTTGGCGTGTCTAAAAAAGAAAATAAATACATAAACACATAGGACTAAAGATCTCTCTGTCCTGTTACATATAAGAATGTAGTCTGGGAAAGAATGTTTCGTTGATGCATTTTTTCCCTTCAAAGACACTAAAAATGCCATACATAACATGAAGGGAACACCCCATTGTTGGAGTCCATCCATTTAAAAATTCACATTTATAGTTTTATTTACCTATAAATAACTGGAAAAGATATTTGGTCTTTCTAGTAACTAACAGTTAAATTTTAATCCTATGCATATTTGTACGTTACTGTTGGTCTAAAAGATGACGTTTTAAATAATGTGTTAATAGCGTACGTCTTCAAAAATAAAATTAAACGCAACCACAAAGGATGCAATGCATGCACGTATGATAACAACGATATTAATACAGAGAACACTATAAGTATTTATGCAACAATAATAGTAGCTAAACCGTCAACAAAGTTATTTTCTTAACCGACTTCTTTCGTTTAATTAATTTTTACTTGATTACATATTAACAAAACTGCACTTAATGTTAACTTGAAACAATTGATATTTGGAATATTAAGTGTGAAAATTCTATAATATGTTAAAATAATACCGTTGTTTTTAATATTGAACAACGAAAGATATGAGCTGTCTCTTGTGTATGGCTGATTAGTTTGTGCATTTTAAAAATAAAATATTTTCCACTGATGTTTTATGTACTTTACTTTTAAAAGGGTGTTTACTCTTTTTATAATATTGTTTATGTATCTTATTATCTATAAAAGACAATATAATTATAAAACTTTGTCATTTATTTATTACAGGTCATAGGATGTTATATTAAACCGAGGTACAATTTAATGTCACCAGTACGTAATAAGAACAAGTATAAAATTTTAATTTCAAATTTGTTTTTCTTAAATGACAGTTGAAATATTACCATATTTATATCAATAATCATTAAAAATATTACTAAGTACGATTCATTAAAACAATGGCTATAAAATAAATAACGAAGGGAATTTAATCTTGTTTACGTGGCTAGAAGTAAGTCTTCAACCAGTGCAATCCCGGTAAGTATAACAAGAAACATTGCTAATACAGTTTCCTGCACTCCTGATGCTAGTCTCATTTACAAACGCAAAAGTTCGGTATGGCAGATATTGGGACAGTTGATCGCCAACATGTGATCTCCAAAGATCTGCTAACAGAACCTCTATCCTTCTCTGCCCTCCTGATACTCAGGTATAAGTGAAACATAGGAAAGGCAGGCCCCGCCCTCGCTGAATTCTATTGGTTTCTTAAATCAATAAAACTCCATTATGGAATGCCAGTTTTTTGTGCGTCGGGATGGCCGCTTCTCGGCCGCTTGGGTGGACCCCCAACTAAGAAAAAAATCTTCTCATGGAAACTCTTATTTGTTACCCTGACTTATTTGGGTTTAAAATACAACTGTTATCACAGTTTATTCCTTAGTATTATTTTATATGGTGAGGTTTTTAGCTAATATGAGCGCTGAAACTTTTAGAAACTATTTTTCAGCACTATTAAAGATCCATGTTTTTCCATTACAAAAACAAAACTCAGAGTGCAATTTTTTTATTGTCATGTAAGAAAATAATAGCTATTTTGCAAATACTTTATTTTGTTAAAGTAACCTTTTTCATGTACTGTTTCAAGAAATTATTTATAATGATTATGTTATGATTAAAAGCAGGTTTTCAAATTGACTTTCATCTTTAGAAGTACATGCGGGAACCCTGCTGTATTAAAACATAAAATACGTTTTTTTATATAACCAGCTAGTCCTGCTCTATATATGACTTCCCATCAATCGGTTATTACTAAGTTACTGAGATTGAAACAAGGATATAAGAAAGATACCAGAATAAGATTCGATTAATTTTTAGTATCATAATTATTGAGAATATTAATAAAAAAAATTTGTTAAACTAATTATCCTATTGTCAGCTGCGGGTAATGCAAACGATAACGGCAACCACGCAGTTGGCCGCCTGAGGGTCCCTGGGGGGTGGTTCGAATATATACTGTTGTATTAGTGGCAGAAATGAAAATGAGTAGTATTTTGTCATTTTATAAATCCACTAAAAAATTATTTAAAAAAAAATTTCAAATCTGTAAATTTGATGAAAATGGAACGAAATGTTGTGTTTCTGAAAATATTATAAAATATATTTCTAAGAACTGAGCCTCAGTATTGTAAGGAGTGTTAGAGGAATTGCATCAAATAATGTAATAAATTGAAAGAGCCTACAAATTCTTTCCACCTTTTTCTGTCACTGTTGAGCGCGGAGACAATCAAATTGGAAATTTTAGTCAAAAACTAATATTTAAACATGAAATTTAGCAAATATTAAGTATTCAATAATTGATCAGTAGTGCAATGCAGATATAAAAGACAAAATCATTATTAAACTTTTGCTACAAATTTAAGGACTGATTCTATGTTATTCTTGAACGGACCAACAAAGCAAACTCGACTGAGGTCTCAAAAATATCTAAGACCAGAAGACAATTACAGCAACCGAAATTAGACACTTGAATTCCTTAATGTTCGCGGTTATATGCAAAATTTAATTTTTTACATAATTTGAGATTTTTTATATGAATCTACTGGCAGGAAAGTCGGTGAATGATTTAATCCAAAGGTTTGTAATGTTTGCTAAAATATAACATATCATTATACAATAAGCATTTTCTATGATTTACATCCTTAAATAAAACTTAATGAATTTTATGGCTTATTCATAGGTTAAATGTTAACAAATAGAACCCCTGATGTATTCTTTTATCTGTTAAGTGATAACCTTGTTTGATTTTGTAAAAACACGAAAATCTATAGAAAAACTTTTAAAAACTATTATATAAAACAAATGTATTTAATTTAAGAAAGTTACCATTTTATTTACGTAACAAGGGGTTAAGTCCCTTTCTTGGTTGAGGAAGAAAAGTACAAGTTTTGTAATTTGGGTCGTTCTATACTTCGAACCATTATATTAAAAACTGTAAGTTACCCGGAGGAGGGCCAGTACAGATTTATAAATAGGTTTAAACACAATAAAGAAAATTAATAAAACATTCCATTGGCGTTTATAGATCCCCTAGAAAAGTTTCAAAAATAAAATATGCAACATAAATAACCCAATCTAATGTTTAGTTTTGTCGCTAAATATATTTTCTAAACTAAGAGGACATGCCTGAAATCGTATGTAAACATAGACAAACCAAGTATTTTCCAAACTATTTTCCATACACTTTCCTTACTACTGAAATATTTAAATGGCAATAAAAAGCTTGAATCTTTTTAAAGTTCAATTGACTTCCATGCAACGTAAAAATACATATTTCTTGTTAACCAAATAAGTTAATAACGCTACCTAAAATAGAATTATATTATTTACTAGAAAATGAAAGATAATATTAAAATACATTAGTTCAGATAATATTAAACCCCAATTCCACCTAGTTAGAGGAAGACCCATTTACATTAATAGCAGTTTGTAGGCATGACGTGTAACTGATAAGGTTTTGACTTTAGTAAGGTAAAACGATAAAACGGTTCAGAATGATATTTATTGTAGATCTAAATTTATACACTTATTGAAACTAGAACATCTTACTTAATAGTTGGAATAAATTATTTAAAACAACTTCATGTGCTACAGCTGTAAATCTGTCAGCGATTAATTTATCATTACCTATAAATAAAGGCTTTGTAATCAGTCGTCCGGTTACCCCATTTAAAACCCGAAGGAGATAAGGAATATTTCATAGCAATGGTAGTTCGTCACGGTTAAGCCAGTGGTTATAAACTAGAGACAGGCTCCTTTTTATAAATAGAAATAGAATATTATTGTAAACGTTTATTTTACATTGTTCATCGAAAACAAATACTACTTATCCAATAAATTATTTTGAATGTCGTATTTTTCGTATTAAATTAATTTTATTTCAGTAAATATACGTTAAGGTTACACTTTTAGTTATTAATGATTAATGTATGTATTAACAACAGTATTATAGGGGATTCATTTTATTGTTTTCTTCTTTATATGTGGAATTTAGTTTATGAAATATATCAAATCCATTAATACTATTCGACTGACTTTTGTTAAAAATACTCTATTGAACATGTACCAGATGAGCAATGTATGGATAGATGAAAACATACATCACGTTAAACTTTTTGTGTTAGTGTTACTTTATTTTTCTGGCATAATATTTTTATATACGGTTCATTATAGCTCGATTTAACCTAATTCAAACAAATTGTGTCTATAGCCAAAGGCCGTGAATAGAAAACGGAGGATTATCTAAATACGCTACCATTATGATTAATCGAGCATCATTTGCAGTTAGGTTCTGCTGTTGAGGCCATAAACTCCAGGGAATTACGTACATTTTTAAAATATAAAAACAGCCAAAGGATATAAATAATGAAGGACGCACTAAATAGAAACACAAGACTGCTTTGCCTGCTTTGTCCTTTGTGGAATAGCACCAAGCCACTGAAAGGTCGTCACAATGACGCGGGATTTCCTGTCAATCTCATCGTGCCTGCTCTGGTGCTGCGTCAATCGTGGCTATTCTGTTTGTGCTTACCCGTAGCACAGGGATCAGATATGTTTGAATTTGACGTACTATATATCTTAACTTTTGCTTCAATGTGTTTATCACCATAAATACAATATTTACTTTTTGTATTAGAGATCTTATATTTATACCTAAGGAAAGAATGTACACCTGAAAATAAGGGCAGATAGCATTCCTCGAAAATTCTTGTCCCTATTTCATTGTTATCTAAGTATTACAGATTTCCTAAACATTAATATATATACATTCATCAACGAATGTATAATGCATTACAATAATTTCGACATTATAATGTTAACAAAGTATAATGCCATCCTCTGATATTTTTAGCTCGTTTAAAAGGAATGTTTGATAATACCACATTACAAGTGATAAAAATAGAACAATAAACTATTTTAATCCCTGCTCAGCAAAACTCTAGTATTAATCTAGAATTAACTTAGTTATATATTTTCAGTAAGAGTTCAAGGTGATAGTCACTCTTCATTGAAAAAAATATATATTTGTAAACTTTTAAACACACACACACACACGCACGCGCGCGCGCGCACTCACACACACACACACACACACACACACACACACACACACACACACACACACACACATATGCAATAAACATTTTTATATTGATGTAACAACAAATATCTATATCTTAAGTGACGTGACGACTTTTGCTTTGACGAAATTAGGATGAAATATTAAATCAAATACTTAGAATGATTAGTTACCAGAAACTAACAGATGATATTTATAACAAAGTATGAAATTATTCTTAGCGAAAAAGTAAAGAGAAAATTAAACCCAACTTTTATCTAAGTAAGGACAAAGCTATTTATGTGAATAGTAGTTTGTAGACAAGCTGTGTAATTGTAAGGTTTATTTTTTAGTAAGATAACGTCTATCAAACAATTCAGAATGATATTTTAATATAATACCTTACAATTTTTATCCTTATGGATATTAGAACATCTTACTTAAGAAAATAAGTAATTTACGACCAAAGCGTGATCCCACATCTGCAAAAATTTTAGTGATTAATTTATCATTAAATTCAAATAAAGACTTATAAAATAATAAATCACCTATCTACTGATATAGGTGGGAATAAATTAATCCTTAAATCTTAAGAGATCAAACAATCATCAAACAATCTACAATATTTCTTCTACACAGAGTCTCAAGATTTCCCATGGTGCAAGGAAAAGACTTTGATATTTACCGAAACTCATTATATGTCATTTATTTTAAACGCCAAGTTTAAAAGTCTCAATTCCGTTGAATCATAATAATATCCAATATAAATATAATGTATACAGGTAAAAAAAGGTTGGTTTTATTTTAATATATTTTGGTTATCTATCCAACATTACTTTAATATGATTTTGAACGGCAAATTTTTCAAAACACCTTTCAAAAAAAGTTCTCAGTCATAATTAATTTGGATTTGCGTTGTTCATTTGTAACATATGCAAATGCATAGTTAGATAGAATCGTCAAGATGCAAAAGAGAGCATATTATCTTTGGAAAAAGTGATTTTAAAGTTTAGTATTACTTTTTCTTTGAAAAATCATTGCGTTTTGCAATCATTCAGAAATCAGGCTTGAAGATATTCACTTATAAAGATTCAATGTTTTAATCACTTCATATAAATTATTTACCAATAACCTTACGAGACTTACTCTGTTTAATATATGTGTTTAAGACAGTACAGAGCAAGATGGTTTAGTGAAAATATTTGCTTAGTATCGATAATTATAGTTGTGCTGTTTTATTATAAGCATTAATTACTAATCAGACTTACGGTTGGTTTTCGCAAGTAGGTATAGACGTATAAATAAAATTAACTAATAAATTTACGGTTTTTAAAAATAAAACTTTATAATCAGTTAGTTATCTGTTGATATTATGCAAATGATTGTCTAATTATTAGGTTTATTTCATCATAACAGCTTTTGTTATTACAATGAATATAGGATGTAACATCAGTTTATGGTGGTGTAATAACTAAAGGTTATTTAAACCACTGAATGGGATTATTATGTAAACATTAAACCCTACACCAGGAAATATAGTTAATATATAAAGCCTTACAATAGTATCATTTTTGGTGGCTTGGTGTGTTAAGTATTTAATTGTTTAAACACTGCTATGAAAGGCAAACTTTAAAATAATGTACTTATGAATAATGTGCCTGAACAAATTTGAGTACATCATAAGGCCAGATATCTTGAGATGCCTTATAATTTTGCATAATACTTCACTTATACAATACACAAGATTGAGTTCTATGTTAGCGCATTATTGAATCATGGATCCTGGCTGAAACACCATGCAGTAGTCTGCCGGGATAGAGAAAAGTATGCATTTTCTGTATAATTGTCTGTCTGCAGCATATCTCGAGAATGAACTGACCTATAGATTTGACATTTTGCACACACTCTCAGAGAAGCATTTTACGCGATAAGTGGTGTAGCACATTCCTGCATATTTGATGAATACGAAACATTGTAGATAAAAGTCCACTAAATTATGGGTTAAATGTAAGAGCTTATCAGTTAGAACACCATTTTACCATAACGGTCAAAACTTGTTTCCACTCCATGAACAATATTTGCACTGTCCAGCGTCATGTGGCAGTAACGTAAATGGTTTGGACGCTTTCCAAACGGAATGTCGTTGTGCGCCATCAACAAAAAAACAGCGAAAATAAAACTGTTTTAGTGACGTCTCAATAATTTTAAATGTCCATAAAGGGTAATAAAAATTGTTCCAGTACACACAAACTATGTACAAAGTGATTTAAGATACGTGTCAATCTCTGAGAATAACCCGTTCATGACTCCTTGAAGATAACACATAAGTCAAAGCGTTTTGTGGTAATAACCCACTTGTTAATTTTTATACAACGAGTTAAAATTTCAGATGTGGGCTCATTTAGTAACTATACGGATTTATATACCCAAGTATGATATCATCTAATGAGTAACACACAAGAGAAATTCATTTATACAGGAACCTTGTAAAAGACAGGAATGCAGTACAAGCTGAGTAATTACTAAAAGCATTCATTTTAAATCAGTAAAAGGTAACAAAGCATGTGGAATCATATAAAAAGCACTCACTTATAAACTTGAAAGTTAGCGTCGTAAGATTGAAAATTACTTGGAAATCGGTTTTTCATTTAGAAGCCATCTTTTGGCACATGTAATTACGATTTTTTAATGTTATTTTATACTAGTAATATTGTAGTTTGACCCTATTTTAAAATAAGCCAATAAAATATTAATTTTTTGTGCATACTGTAGTAAAACTTACTGTTTTAAAACTAATAACATTTCATCTTTAAATACAAGGGTTTTCTGTAAAAGGGTCAGGGTTAAGATAACAATCGAAATTAAACTCACTCACAAAAGTTCATTTTCTGTATTGATTTCTGAAAAAAAAAATTTAAGGTTTTTACTTAAAAGTATGCAATGTAAACATTTTCGTAAAATAGTTTCCATCGTACCTTACTCACGCGCACAAATCACTTTTGGTCGTTAAAATTTTAGACAATTTTGTCCTTGCCATCCACCTTCCTTCCATTTGTTAACTTGTCGTTCCTTTTTTAAAATTTGCATTAGCAGCCGGAAGTGTGTCATGTAAATCTATACCTGTTGGGCCAGTTTCGTAGATTCCTTGGTATGATACTTCATTGATTTATGCATTCTTATAAACAGTATATCTGGCAGTCCAGCCTGCACAAGTCCGTTTATAAAGTACACATTCCTGAGGGAGTATATTAACATTAATGTTTAGAATTTTGGCATAATCTAACCAATAAATGCATGCCCAAGATGACTATCCAGACAAGTAAGATAACTAGACAAGAAGAAGATAACAACAGGCTCAACATAAAATTTCTGAGGCAGAAATCTGCCTGAATTATCTCTATACTTGGACGTCTGCATGTTCCTCACACCATGAGCATTGTATTCCATCTATGAAAGCATGCATTTAATTCAACTCGAAAAAACTTCACTTACCAAAAAATAAAGTCAGCTCATTTTATTAAATGAAATTAATTATATTTTCCACTATAAGGTATGACATGTTGAGGACGTTTAATGCAAATAAATGTCTATGATACAAGTAGAAACTAAATTAAATTTCTAAGAGCTTTAAAACGAGATCTTGTGTACATTTAATAAGTAAATGAACAAACCGGATTAAATGTATAGATTAAATTGTTGGACACCGAAAAGCTATCACTGCAAATAAGAGATCTTTTACTTATTATTTTTTTTACTTTTGTAAATAAAATGTAGTCCTTCCAGCTCAATCGGAAGGAGTTAGAAGATTTTGTGACAACTAAAATATTTTTGATTCTCAAATTTATTCTTATAGAATCCACATCTACTCAATATACCAAAAACCATTTCAGACAAAAAAAGGTTTTAAAAGATTTAAGGAAATGTTATAAGCGTACCAATTTTTATTTTTTCTATAGTTTCATTAAATAATGGTATTTTGTTATTTTTTAAAGTTTGAATGACTAGCATATTTAAACGAAATGGGCCAACGACTTTAACCTAGATGGTTCAGATATCACTTATTGTACTAAGTTTCAACTTGTTTTTGACTCTTATGAAAATGTATCAATTATTAAACAAGAATAACACTTGTGTATTGGTGATTAACTTGAATGAAATGCCGAAATACACTAATAAATAAGGGTCATTAGTTTATTAATCAATAAGGAATACAAATAAGTAAATGACAAGAATTAGTAAGAAAAAATATATAGCTGAGAAAACGATGGGTAGCTTAAACTAGTGATTCGCAGAAATATCTTTATTCCACTAAGCTCCTTTAATATACTTTTACTGATTTCATGAATGTTAGAGGTAAGCTTATTTCATTTCATGAGGTTTTAGTCAAGGCTAGTCTATACTGTCAACTTTACACCTACACGGGGTGAATCTAAAACCGGTTTAAAGTATCGCTTCAATATGGGCAACCCAACAAATGTCCAACAAAGTAACACTTCACTGAAGGTTTAATGTAGTTAATAATCTACATGTCTTTGATGTCAAAACTAAAGAGCATGTTTGAACATCTTTGATGTCTAATGATACTAGATCTTCTTTATACGGGAAGTAAGACGCTGCGCTAAGAGTAAGATTTAATGGAGCTACAATCAATATCACAAATAATCAAAAGTTTATGAGATATTTATAAAGTAGTACTTAAAACTGATAATACATCTTCAGTTTACCTTTTCAAATATACAATGACTAATAAACATTTGCATTTCTTACATTGTCGGAAATTTTATTTAGATTTGAGATGAATTATTAGATGAATATTTTTAAGAAAACGCTATAACTAACTTTTGGTACATTTTTGTCCAAACCTTCATAATCTTTATACTCCGCACAGAAATTTAACAAAATAAAATAAGGTTCATTGTTTGGTCCAATAGAAACAAAAGAACTTAGATATGTTGTAGTTATAAACATTACCAGAAATTTTATATGAAATACATATAAAATGAGGATAGTTTATGAGGATTCTTGAGGCTAAAGGAGTGAGCCCTAGAATTTTCCTTGCAACAATTCTCAACGTCCTAGTTATTCTCCACGACCACCCGTTACGTCATTATTTAAATATCGTAAAGATCTTCTAGGTTGTTAGTCAAAATTTATTATTTATTTTAAAAAAATGTTATTTATTTAATAAAATTTAAAAAAAATTATGTTTTTGCCCGGCAAAGTATAAGATAAAACCAAAAATTTGATTTGCCAATAAATTGGGTGGATAGATCTTACTAGGTTACAAATGTTGGTGATTTTATGTTTTAAGAAATTACATTTGTTGGTTAAAAAATCCGTCACAATCTGTCTTAGTATGGTCGATAATTTAATTTATCCTATAAGTGTTTATCATAGTTTATAAAGTCACCTATAATTTTTAGAAATCATCTAAATCTACCTAATCATTGATATACCAATGCTTAAAAAACATGCTTTACTGTACACATTTTTAAAAGAGTATAACACGATTGCCAGGGTATTGGCTTAGTTCACAATAATATATGACGTCATCTAAAATAAATGCCACTGCATTGCTGTGGAGTGTCATCATTACTCTAAGTGACGTCAGCAAGTGCATTCCAGGGAGGTACATACCGACAGACCGAGTGCCGGCCATACCGTAACCTCATGTCACAAATGTGTCCATGTGTGATTCATACCAATCGAAAATTCCACTTCAATGATTTATAAATAGTATATTCTTGTAATTAAATAGTATGTTTTAAAGAAATAAACGGACAACAAAAGTTTTACAGAAAATGGAATTGAAATAATGTAGGTAATATTGTGATTTAAATTTACGAAACAATGGTCAGACAAACGATTGTATGGTATAAACTGCGTAATCAATCAAATTTTTCTAAATTAAATACAGATTTTCATGTTATTTAATTTTTATTTAATTTAATGTAGTTTAATTATATTTTTATAACTAGTACTTGAAACTCCCTATACATATTTATGAAATTCTCTGCTCTAACGTAAAATATAAAAAACCTAAAAATTCCAGCATTAACTTAACCACCAGCTTAGTCATAGAGAATTTCAGTACTCAGTCCACCGACTAGCTTAACATGAAGCTGGAGTCTATTCAACAGAAGCTGCGTAATAAAAACCTTCCCTCATGGTCCTTTCTCAAAATTCTAACAATAAATCTCCTAGACCGGGCCTGCTATATGGTTGAGCAAATTGTAAAGGGTACAGAAAATGCAACTAGTTTAATTTTATTTACACTCAGCTACACTAATTTACTATGATTTTCAATTGGTACCACTTTTTGTTTTCAAATCGCACATAGACGAATTGTAACTAATAGTTTTGTGTATCATAATAATTATGGACTGTTTATGTGTTAAAATTATTTTTAATGAGCACCGATGTTTTTTAAATTTGAAAAGGAACCAAGTTGGTAAAATTAAAAATATTATTAAAATGTATGAAACATATTTTTGTTTAGATTTTATGCCATTAAAATTTACGTAACGTATGAAACGAAGTTTCAAAAGAGTTTCGAAAAACTTCTTACTGTATAATTATGTAAAACTTGAGATTATCCTTCCAAGAAAAAAGATTTACATTTAAAGAATCTTTCCTTGATTATAATACTACAATAGTAGATTTAATGGTTGACATAACAAGTTCTAATGGTTTCAGAGGAAAGCAAGAGCTTTGAAGTCGTTTAATCAATGTAAAGTTACTTCGTTTATAAAAGGAAATCCGATATACGGAAAAGAGGGGCAAACGATTAAACCGTTTTGTCTTTCAATTATTTAAAGATTTGAGTAACTACTCAAAAACATGTTACGAAATAAAATATTTGGTAGTAATAAAAATAGGCTAAATGATATATTACATAATCCATAGATATTTCAATGATAATTATGGACATCCTATAATTATTCAACTAACGGTTTTCTATAAAAACGTGACTCCGAATATAGCAAAATCCTTAAATGACAACTCTTATTTAAGGAATGATATGGATTCCATTTTGAAATGAGCAACCTATGAAGGGCAATAACTTGAATTACAGTTAAAAACAGCTTTTAATTCACCCAATTTATAATTGGTTTGTTTTTGTTACTTATTTTGATGTAATTTAAATAGTAAAGCGCCTTAAATGCGATGAAACATTATTTTGGTATCAACGAATTACCAAGACTTGGCTCTCAAGTGTTTAAGACATACTCATTTTCCGTATTTCAGTATTGATAGCGATTTTCAGTAAGATATAAAAACAACATTATAAAACATTAAAACATTTTTTTAGAAAATCCTAACAGGTACTATATATATAGTAGTATATATGAATTACTTCCAAACATCAAACCTCACCATGTTATTTGTTTGGTTAAAAATAAGAAGGAAATGTTGATGAAAGTAGTTTACCATATGTTCTGTGTTTTGTAGGAAAAATATATATCTTTAAATATAATAAAATTATAAAGTTTTCAACCTTGAAAAAATATCTAATGAAAGATCTGTTTGTATATATTTCGGGAAATGATCTTCTTAAGTTTCAAAAATGGCGGCCCGCACAACATGTTAAAACTCAAGTAACAGAGGAAATAAGAGCTTTTACGAAAAGTGTATAATCATAGTAAATTGGTAGGTTCCCTTTAGATGCTCTTTGTAATACCAAGGTTATTTCGCTACAAAAATTAATAACAGATAATAAAGATTTTTACTGAACTTTACCTTTCACTTAAAATACAATGATTGAGTTATATGCGTTAATTCAACTGATGATTAACTATTACCTTATTGTTCCATGTAACAGCGGATATTATTCAGTCATTTGTGTTCATGTTGTTAACAACAGGCTAAAAATACTTGTATGGAATACATTTCATGTTGTTTTGCTGCCGAAATGGATTTCACATTTTGTTTTTATATTTCAATATATTTTATTCACATACTACTCATTAAAATACACTGTTATTTGATTTACACATTTATGTTATAGTATTTTTTTTTACTCTAAAATGAGCTAAATGACAGTGAGTTTTACAACAATGAAGTATTAACTTGATCTGCTAAATGTAGTAATCAGCTGAAAATTTAAGTTACCACGCCAAGACACTATAAGATGAGTATGATTTGGGGTTACTTGTGCTAAGTATGTTAGTATGTTACATGTTGGAATCCATTATGCGCCCATAATTCAGTTTGTTTACATATAGATTTATTTCTGATATTTTCTCGTTGCTATCATGTTAACCTATAAGACCGATGCAAGAATAATTGCTAAACGCACTGACATGCACCATTGTTTATATCAATGATTCTCGTATAGAAATGAGGGTCTCAAGCACAATTCCATGCCATTCGTCAGTTGGTTTTCGAGATATAGTACAGACAGGACTGAAAGATATACCCTTTTTCTAGCCTCACGAGTGATATATTTCGCTAAAGCTCAGCCAGATTATACAATTATATTAATTATAATACTATAATTTATTTGAATACATAATTTTCAGGTACGAATTTGAGTGCATGAAGATAAAGAGTAACTGAAATAAAAGTTTCTAGGAAATAAGTATAGTATCTTTACATCCGATACAATGAAACTGCCACTGGTACCATAAATACCGTATAATACTAGTTCCTACGATAAAACATAGAAGTTAAACCTATCAAACAACATTTTTAAACAAAAAACACGGTTTTCACATAAACAAGTTTCACCAAATAAATGTCGCAGTTGTACAGTCAGGTCGCGTTAAACAAAACGGGATAAAAGGTTCTGTGTAACTCGCACCAAGTCAACTTGCTGTATCAACTCACGCTGTCACTCGCGGAGCGCCGCGGCGTATTTACTTGTCTGTCGGGTGAAATACTGAACAGTTCTCCATAAATAATATCAGTGGGTTTTTTGAAATAAAAATACTTCTATTTTTAAATCTGGATAACAAACTCTCAGTCTGATTACATTTTTAATTAGTTTATTACAATTAGACCATTCTTAACTAAATTATAAAACAATATTATAAATGCATGTAATTGAATAGCAGTATAATTTTATGATAAAAATGCCGTTCTTATTAAATTAAATAAATAATAAGGCAGATAAATATATTTTTACACTAGACAATTAAATCATTAGTTATTTGATTTGCCACGATTCTATTAGACAGTGACCCTTAAAATAGACCACCAGCTTTGATAACAAAAAAGATACATAATTAAGGATTGTATACCCATAATATATTGTTAATATTAATTAGATCCTCCTCACCAAATTATTATCATAAGCTTCTCAGACAGAGTAGGTTAAAAGGTTTTACTAGCCAATCCACCTGCAAATCATATGCATTTAAAGTAGGACATTTTAGATGTAAAAGTTTTAATAACATACATGGAAATTTAGCTTACAATAACTGCATAATGTATTATACTGATTTATAAGAAATATACACTGTTGAAATAGTGTTAAGCTTTTAGGAAGATTACATTATTTTTATTATTTTTTTCTCACGAAATGTTATTTTTTAAATAATAACATCAGCACCTACAGTTATCTTTGAAATAGAATCCTAAATGTTTATACCTTTATCCATAAAACATGTTTACTTTA
The DNA here is from genome assembly GCF_021130785.1 of Homalodisca vitripennis. Taxonomy (NCBI): domain Eukaryota; kingdom Metazoa; phylum Arthropoda; class Insecta; order Hemiptera; family Cicadellidae; genus Homalodisca; species Homalodisca vitripennis. The sequence continues at coordinate 183 of NW_025777631.1, read as the reverse complement.
GCCCTGAATATAGCATGTTCCATAATTTTCCTTTAGATTTCCCTCTCACTTCAGATGGAATGATGTAAAAATAAATCTATTTTACGTCCTTTAGAAATAATATTTTGAAAGAGTATGCCCAAGTTTTCTTTAAATTAAAAAAATATTTGAACCGAAAACCAATTTATATCTAACCTGTGATTT
>NW_025777630.1:0-128530 GCF_021130785.1 Homalodisca vitripennis | reverse complement strand
TACCAGTTTACTAGTGATGTGTGCTTGATAACACCAACAGCAATTGCGCAACAAACTGTGCCAGATTGCACCCTTACGTGCCTTTGTACGAATTCTTTTTTTCGTCTTACCTTTAAATCTTTTTCAAATGGCTTACTGTGTACAACAATAATATTGTTGAAGGAATTGATACCTAGCCCTAGGGAAAACGCTATTACTTATTCCTTCATCTTACAAACAATACAGAGAGCGAATTAAATTTTTTAACGTGTAAGTCTCAAGGAATATTCTATCAATACAGAAAAGGACAGATAGAAACGGACCACCCTTGACCATGTGACTCCATTACAATAGATTTCTTCATTGGAACTTATGAACAGGATTTTCATGAACCAACAGATCTATTATTGTGTTACAGAAAAAGAGGATACGAGTTGAGTTATTTTAAATATCTTTTATTACATTTTACTAATGTAAATTATAATGGAGAAAATTTCAATCATGTTCTATTTACATGTAAATACTTTTTTTTATTTCTTGTCTAATTTATTTTACTGTAGGACCTGACATTTTAAAGACTTCTAGTTACTATAAAAATAATTAACTGTTATATAATAAATAAAAAAAATAAGTGTAAGAAATGATAGTCATTGATGTTACAAGAAAGGTGTTTATTTAAAGCCTGCAAGCTTGTTTTCGTTGGGTAAATTGAGTTCCTTGTGATCCAACCGAAGTAGAAAATTCGTGTAGGAGTTATAGCCGTTGTAATGTTTGTGTTGGAAGCGGAAAAATAATCAATCATCTGCTGATTAATCAACTCAATCCCATGAAGGTTCCTGTGCTTATATAACTAATAAATAACTATAATGTATATTTTTAATTCCTGAAAGGTTTTTAGAAGGTAGTTCAAAAATAATAGTTCACTACGACTGTTTAGAGAATTAAACAAAAAAGTTCACAGTAGTGGTTTTAAATCAGAAGTAAAATTATAAGCATTCATTTTGTTTTAAAACTCTGTATAATTTCATTATAATGAAAATTCAAACTAAAATTATAAAACTTATTTAAAAATAATTGTCATCAAATAAAAACGTAAATGATAATAAAATAAATGGAGTGCAGTACTTCACTCTATAGTCAATAAATACCATGATGGGCAGCGATATAAGCTGCAATTCATTTAAAATTTGAGGTGTTTTTTATTATGCAGATAAAACATCTGCCCTGTGACTTGAAGACCTGGCCAACTAATTACTCACACTTTCCCTTAATTCATTTTGTAAAAATCCTACCATGATATCCAATACATATGGTTATAAACATTTTAATTTAGTCAAACTAACTAAAACTAAAATTAAATAATTAATTAATTATTAAATTATTAATTTAATTGTGTGGAACTTCAATTAGTTCCAAACAATAAAAATCTATTGAATTTGTTTACTCAAGCAAAAGCTAATTATTATAGTTAATACGTTCATATAACTTCTTCCTTGAAGTATCACATGATACTTTACTATACATATTCGGTCATTAACATACATATAATTTAAGGTTTAATGCAGATTCTTTCATATTATGTCTTATAAACTTGACATAAATTTGATTTATCTCTAAAAATAAGCAAGCTTTTTATAATAATATTCCTTAATTTTCAAACTGACATTAATGTTTGATTGAAAATTATATTCAATGGTATATCGTGTATAGTATTTAGATAACCACCAAGGAAAGCAATACCTGTACCGATATAGTAGCGCCAGGTGTTCAGTAACACGACTATACAGCAATTGTACAGCAGTGCCAGATTGTACCGTTACGTGCCTCTGCTTGAATGTTCCGCTTATTGTGTTTCCCAGTAGCTAAGTTTCCACGGAATTATTACTAATTTAAAAATGGTTAGGTGTAGCACTATACAGTGTACTAAGAATTTCTATGTATACTGTAAAAGAAGCGTTTTTATAAAATCTATCCTCATATTTAAATAACTAGGCAAGTCAGCAAACTGCATGACTTAATAATTAAAATATGTGTATACTAAAACGTTAAACTTGTTACAAACTTTGTTTTAAGTACCCATTGGTGATAAAGTATAATATCATTTAAATATCACATTTGTAAGACATACGTAATTATTAGTAAAATACAATTCATAGAATCAATGGACAGATAGTTGCTGGAAAGGAAGTCTTGTATTACAATTCGATACAAACATCCTTCGGATGTAAGTGGATACGCACATCTGCCCAGACACCGATGATGAACAAACAGGAAATGCTTGTTTAGCAGCGGAAATGCTTATATATAAAAAACCGTTCGACGATGTTAAGTGGCAGCCATGCTGATATGAAAAATTGGTACTCACCAATTATGATAGAGAGATTTGGCATAGGCGTGGCCATTGGAGAGCTGGCGGGAGAACAACATCAAAAACTGAAGAACAATGAAGAGAGGAGGAGGTCGAGGACGGGAAGTCGAAAAGCGAGGTTCGGGAGTGCTAGTGTTGGTGTTCGTGTGCGGAAAAATATCTCTAGGCGTAATAAGTGTGAAGTGAAATAAAATGTAAGTAATTTTAAGAACTTAGTATATTTTAGGGTTTATTAATCATTTTCAATTCCATATCTATTTAAATGTTCACAATTTCGAAATGTAAATTCATGTAAATGTTTAGCTATTTAAAAGAAAGTTTCTCACGTTAGTCCATGAACTCATAATTATTGCAACACTACTAAATTACTAGTAAACGTTATAATGAATTAAATTTTAAATTAAATTGTAATGAGTAATTTAATATTAAATATGTCTTCAAAGTATTAAGGTGTTAAAATTTATGCTTAATATATCGGTTGACCCAATCAATTGTTAATTAAAATTTTTAAATCAATTTAACGAGATGTTGTCACAAAATAAAATATGTGTTGGTTCATTTGAGGGTATTGTAATGCCAATCTAACCTATTATTAAATCCTCTCACAGCAACCCTTGCTCATAATATGTCACAACCTTAATCTTAAACTAAACCAAACTTAAAAACCTTACATAGTGGAGGCGCTAAAAACTCGATTGGCATTCAAATTCCTCACATGGGCAAGCACATAGTTTTCATAGGCTAGGTATAAATTAGAACTAAATAATATTCATAAGAAAGTATTTAAACTAAAATAGCCTACTTAAGTGACAAACCACTCATTTACCTAAAAGACAAAATTAAATTTCCAATAACTCAAAAATATTTTCAAACCCGTAATTAGAGTAACGCCAAGTAAACTAACTAGGTACGTCAATGGGCATGTATAATTAAATGGAAACCATACTACATGAAGATTTAATACCATTAGACACATACAGGACTTCCAATAGTGACATAGTAAAAATATTAAATAAAAATGGAATACAATCTAGAGACACAGACACTGTAGCGGACCTCAGACCTATCCTAGCACTTAAGAACTTAACACGTATAAGCGCAAGTCACCCTAATATTAAAACCATATTTAATAATTTAACTACACGAAAGACTCACCTTAGTGAAGAGGACAGGAATAACTATAAGGATCTAGCTACAATCGAGGATTTTCTATCACAGAGAACAAATTTATATGACACAGTACATAACCCTGAGGCGGACATCAAGACACAAGCAACCCTAACCTTAGCACAACATTACGAGCCACTCACACTACCTGACAGAACTAACACACAGCAACCATGGGGGAAAACATACCGCTAATATCAGCTGGGACAGGTCTCCAGAGCGAAAATCCATAAGATTTTTTAGACAAATTCCTAGTGGCAGCAACTTCAAACAGATGGACAGATAACACTAAAGTTAATTTATTCCCAGCGCATGGCACTACTATCAGGCACAGCACTAACTTGGTTCAAACACTACAAGCAAAAACAACGAGGGGAAGCCATACAATGGGATCAACTTGCTAAAAATTTCATAGAGGCTTTCACTCTATTAGCACAAACCCACAGTCTACAAATGATTTTAGAACACAAAATACAGTGAGAGAACGAGCCAACACTAACCTATTTTTTAGATATATTAACAACATGCCGAAGATATGACCCTACAATACAGGACAAGCAAATTATACATTTTATCATACAGGGACTAAACCAGAAATCTGTGAACGAGTTATAGGCCTGAAAAACGACACCTTAAGTGATCTAGAGAATAATTTAAAAATTACAGAACAGCTAGTTCTCACACAAATGAAAAACAAAGAAAGGTACAATAGGGTTGCAGCAAACAAACCCTATAGTACACCCCTTATATGAACAAAACATCATCCATAAAGCAGAAGTTAACACCCTAACCAATTTAGTAGCTACCCTAAGTACAAACCAAATTTCAAATCATAACCACAAGTACGAAAGGTCTACATCCCCGTATGAAAACTCAAAATATACACCTAGTCCTCACCAGAATAGATATATGGAAAGCCCAAACTACCCCAAACAAACCCAAAGGCCACCTATGATTAAACACGTTACCTTCAGTGATAGGAGAAGACAAAACCATTCCCAAATACAACCTGCTAGACAAAATAGGTATTGCACTATGTGCCGTAAAGACAACCATAAACACTGAACAATGTTGGTTCAAGCAAAGTTCATTAACTTCTCAACCCCAAAGTAACCGCTTGGCACCTAAAACCAACAATGCACAAGAGCTGATCTGCAGGTACTGCAAGCGAACAAACCACAATATCGAATCATGTTACAAGTCTAATTATTATAAACAGAATCAACAAAAAAACGGGAATTAGGGGGAGGTCATACTAACCCTTACCGAACTTCCCCCTTACTAAAAGCGAAAAACAAATAACACTATAAATCTTAACCAAAGGAATCGACAAACTTACAAATGTATAAAGTCTATGACATTTACTCCAACTAACCCCAAAGTACTACCACTATCAACCCCTGGAAAGACCAGTTCAGAAGTGATATTTAAAGCCATAGATTATAATCAAAAATTCCCACCCTTAAAGAAGATGGAAGAAATTGAACAACCTATTATGCAAAAAGCCTATACACACCATAAAACTTCAATCTGTGTTCAATCCAACCCCAACCCTAAGCGAACCAAACCCCTAGGGGACAACAAATGTAAATAAACCCAGCTTTACAAGAAACCTTGCAGTCTCAGAAAATTTCACACGACAGATAAAACCTAGCGTATTAAAGGGGGTAGCGCACGTAAAACAGGACGCAGATTGTAGTATGGGGGAGGTAAACACACATACTGGATATAATACATATAATACCTATGAATGAAACAATGGCAGTTAGACATCAAGAATTTTAAAAACACACAGGAGTTAGAAGTACAGCAAATAACAGATGTAACAGCCCCACAAGACATAATTATAGCACCGCATTAGCATATTAGGATTAGCTCCTTAAAAGGTATAGAGTCTCGAACAGCCATCGAAACAGATAGGAATCTAAGAATAAAAAAATAAATGTCATGCATATCTTTCAGAAGGGGAAGATGGTACAGATACAATTGTAAATATTTATAATGCATCAAATTTCCCAAAAAGGATACCCGCACATACTACGATAGGACATATACATTACCCAACTCTTGAAGCACAGCCTACCCTGGAACACAAGTGACACAGGAAAAACAATATTGACAGATAAGGACGGCATTGTATTAGATATCTCACCACATTTAACCCTCCGAGAACACAAAAAAGTCCTTGACGTTTTATAAAAATACAGACACATATTTACAACAAAGGTAATTGATTTAACTCCTGCAAACATACCTCCTGTTAAACTCGAATTAAAACCGAATACGAAACCTGTAAACTCACCACCGTATAGGCACAGTAAAACAGAAAGGGAAAAATTAAACAAATTATTGGACGATTTAGTACAAGCAAAAATATTAAAGGAATGTCAGGATTACACAGAATATGCAAGCCCAGTATTTTTAGTGAAAAATAAAGATGGAAGCGACAGAATGGTAGCTGATCTCAGGAAGGTTAATGCACAGTTGAAAACATATGCCCACCCGATTCCTTCAGTAAACCTGGTTTTAAGCTCTTTGAATAAAGCGCACACGTTTACAAAATTAGACCTTAAAAATGCATTTTATTCCATGGAGGTTAGGAAAGAAGATAGGCATATCCTAGCCATAAAAACACCCGATAGACTTCTACAGTTTTGCCGACTGCCGATGAGACTTTCAACTTCAACCACATTATTTAGTAAAGCCTTAAATGCGATATTAAACCGTCACCTTTATAATAAAGTCATCTGTTACGTGGATGACCTAATTTGCTATGGTGACTCATTTGAAAATGACTTACATAATCTAGAAACTATATTAGAAGAACTAGAAAAAGCTAATTTGAAACTAAATACAAAAAAGTGTAAATTTCTCTACAAAACTGTAAACATTTTAGCACACGAGGTATCAGGGGAAGGCATTTTACCCCAAAAACAGTCAGTAGAAGCTATCACCGAATTTAAAAGACCAACTTGTGTAAGGCAAGTGAGACAATTTTTAGGATGCTCAGGATTCTTCCGCAGATTCATCTAAAATTATGCCAAAATAGCACAACCCCTTACAGAGATAATAAAAGATTCAAATAAAAACATGGCATTTAAATGGACGGATCTATGTGAACAGGCTTTTATAAAAATCAGACAAATTTTGACAAACCCACCATTACTATCACATTGGAAGGACAACAGGGAAGCACACATTTATGTAGATAGCAGTCTGATTGGATGCGGAGCAGCGTTAGTACAGTTAGATGAAGAAAATAATAGAATGTACCCAATTTATTACATGTCAAAAACAAATTCAAATACCCAAATGCGTTACAGCAATGCTGAACGTGAAATATTAGCGCTAACCTATGCTGTGAACTACTTCAGAGAATTCACGCTTGGTAGACAAAAAACAGTTTATACGGACTGTGCCGCATTACAGTTTTATAAAAACTTTAAGCACACTTCCACTAGATTAAACAGATTACCACTGCCATTAACAGACTACGACATTGTAGTAAAACATAAACGTGGTGCTACAAACGTGTTAGCAGACGCCTTAAGCAGAAATCCTTTAGAACAAACTTTGGATGAAGAATTTACGGACGTGTGTTTAACTGTCAATACTTTAATACAGACAAATCTACCCCTACTACAAGCTCAAGACAGTTATTTGAAACAAATACGCCTTGCGATGACCTCACCTGAGGCGGTAAATAAAAAAATCAGACGGGCTTCAAGACATTACGAAGAAATAGATGGATTGTTACATTTCAAAACTTTCAACGGACAAGAAACTAAAAACTTATTGGCTATACCCCAAAAACAAACACAAGAAATATTAAAAATATTCCATGACAACCCCCACGGGTGGACACTTATCACATAACAAAACAGCTTCAAAAATAAAATTACGATATCACTGGCCGAATATGTACCGTGATATCCTCCAATATACAAAATCTTGTGAAGAATGTCAACTACGTAGGCCAAAAACGAACAAAAATTACGGCCTACTACAACCTATTGCACCCTCCATAAAACCCTTTGACAGAATAACAATAGACTTTGTAGGTAATATTACACAAAGTAATGGTTACTGTTATAAATAATATACAATACCCGCGTGTATTGGTGGTTCACACAGACACACACTGCGACAGCAAAGAAATCAACGTGCGCATGCGCCAACTTTTACAACAGCTGTTATAGATAAATATTATTATTCTTTTCCGTACGTCTTCCACGTGTTACATTGTCGGTGTGCTTAATGTGTATATATTTACTAATTAATAAACATTAACTTAATTATTAATCCTCTGACTATTTATTTACAACAGGTTATGGGCCCAGTAACGTTTGTGTGATAGCGTTGGGCATTAAAAGTTAATAAAAGTCAGTAAAAGTGAAATTAGTGTGTGTATCACGTTGTGGTAAAAAGTGGTTTGTATAACCTAAAAGGGATGGCTGGTACAAGTAGCAATATACAAGCACTGTCGAAGGACAATTACGACACATGGAAAATTCAGATTCGGGCATTGCTGATTCAGAAGAAATTATGGCCATATGCCGATGGAAGTCTCCAGAAACCGGCAGCAAGTGTTGAAAATGGAAGCGCTGTAGTCAAGTGGGAAGATGGAGATCAATCAGCTCAGGCAAGCATAATTTTGGCGATGGCGCCATCAGAGTTGAAAAATATTAAAAATTGTAAGACAACTCGTAAGCTGTGGCTGAAACTTGAAACGATCTACGCATCAAAAGGGCCGGCAAGGAAACCCACGTTATTGAAGTCGTTGTTCGTGCACAAGGTGAAGGAGGGGGAAAGTATACACCAGTACCTGGACAACTTCTTCGACGTAGTTGACAAATTGGCGGAAATGGATATCGAGATTCATGAAGATCTGTTAACTACTATGATACTGCACGTTTTGCCAACAAGTTTTGAGAATTTTAGATGCGTAATCAAGAGTCGTGATCAATTGCCAAAGCCGGAAGAGCTCAAGATAAAAATCTTAAATGAATGTTTGGCCAGGGTAGGCGATTCACAAGACGCCGAAGACAAAGCATTCATGGCCAGATCCAGAACACGTAATTTTGGTAGACGTGGCGGCGGCGGCGAAAAAGGTAATTTCAAGGGAAAATGCTTCAAATGCGGCAAGGTTGGCCATTTTGCCAAAAAATTGTCCCGAAAAGGAGGATGGAAGATCAACACAAGGAAGTGCTAGGGTAGCACAGGATTTTTACATCTCGGAACTGAACCGAGAAGAGGTTAACAAGGTTCAAGGTCACAGCCAATCCAAGTGGTGTTTGGATAGTGGATGCACAACTCACATGTGCGGCGACGAGGATATTCTTGAAGATACGGTGACGTGCGATTCGGTGCTCAAGTTAGCAACAGAAGCATCGACAAATGCAAATATAAAGGGCGTAGCCAAGATAAATGCAAGTGGTGGAGTGATTTCAACCGCGAACTTGCATGGCACGCTGTATTTACCGGAATTAAGAACTAATCTGATGTAGGTATCGAAGATTACTGACAAAGGTAATACAGTAATCTTCAATGACAAATTAGCTGAGGTACGTAATACAGATTGCAAAACCGTGATTATCGCCGATAGAGTGGGAGACCTGTACTTTGTAAGAGAAGAATATACTGAACATGCGCAGGTGGTTACGCGAGCGCAAGCAAATTCTGAGGACACGTCAAGTCAAAAACCTTTTAGAAAAGGGGCAAAAATTTCACCGAAAATTTGGCACAGGAGACTTGGGCATATACACATGGATGCAGTCAATAAATTATTTGATGAGCAGCTGGCAACCGGGATAAATTTGTCGTTCAAGGGCAAAGCAACAATATGCGACGTTTGCTGTCGCGGTAAGCAGGCTGCCAGACCGTTCACAGAAAGGGTTGACAGGAGTAGAGTGCCACTGGAGATTGTACATACCGACGTTTGCGGGCCAATGAGGGCAAATTCCAACGGCGGATCGAAGTACATGGTGACGTTTGCCGATGACTACAGTACGTGGTGCGAGGTGTATTTCTTGAAGAAGAAATCCGAAGTACTCGGTAAGTTCAAAGAATATAAAAAATTTTGTTGAGACATTTACTGGCCGAAAAATTAAATTTTTTACAGTCGGACAACGGTCGGGAATACCGAAATGGAGATTTCGACGAGTACCTGAAGCAGGAGGGGATCCAGAGAAGACTGTCAGCGCCGTACACACCTGAGCAGAACGGTGTAGCGGAGAGGAACAACCGAACGCTGCTGGATACAGCCAGATGCATGCTGATCGAGACCGGGATGCCAGAATCATTTTGGGCTGAAGCCCATTGCGACGGCGAATTATATCAGGAATCGCTGTCCAAGTACATGTATCGGTGGAAAAACCCCGTACGAGATTTGGCATGGCAAGTTGCCGGACCTCAAACACATGGGTATATTTGGTTCGAGAGCGTACGTGTTAGATAAAACAGTCGGACTTGGAAAAATGAAACCGAGAGCTGCTGCAGGTAGATTCATAGGATACGACCTGGAATCAAAAGCGTACAGAGTGCGGCTGGATACTGGAAAAACGGTCGTGACCCGAGATGTACGTTTTGACGAGAATATGGGGTCATCGAGAGCCAACGTTGATCCACTGGAAGAGTCGATAAGAAATAAAAATTTTGAGAATCAACAATCTAAAATTCAGGACAAGCCAGAGATAATCTACGCGAAGGTCGAATTGGACCCACTTGAATTCGAAGAAGAAGAAAAAGAAATCGTCAACGAGCAGGAAAACGGGGAGATCTTCATCGTCAGGGGAAAAAGAGTCTTCAGACCGCCTAAGATACGGACCGGCAGCCGAGGCCGTCCACGAAAGTATCGTAGACCCGAAAGTGTCTCTAGCACTGGATCAGGCCGCGGAAAAGATATGAATACTGGTGACGACAACGTATTCATTGACGACGAGCAAGGTCGTGTTTTGAAAAGGCCGTTAGAATCATCCTTTGTGCAAGTTGGAAAGAGACACCGCGAGCAAAAAGACTCCTGCGATTCTGATGAATGCAACAACGAAAATAGGTACATCTTCGAGGAGTTAGTGTTCAATGCCGACGTGCAAACAGATAAAGCATTAACTGGAGATGACGCTGAGCTGTGGAAGCGTGCTATCATGGACGAGGTGAAGTCACATCTCGAATATCGGACTTGGAAAGTAGTGCCAAGGCCGGAAAACAAGAACGTCATCGGTACACGAACTGTACTCAAGAATAAATTAAATCCAGACGGTACAATCGAGCGCATAAAGGCGCGCATCGTTGCACGAGGGTTTACTCAACGACCAGGATTTGATTACGACGATACATTTGCTCCGGTGGCAAGATTCGAGTCGATTAGAACTGCGATGGCATTAGCAGCAGAGTTGAATACCAAAGTTCAGCATTGGGATGTCAAGACGGCATATTTGAACAGTGAGCTCAAGGAAGAGCTGAATAAAATATACAATATTTCTCATGAACATCACTGTGCACTCACTGCCTTGTAGTAAAATTTGAAGAGAGTGAAAAGTATCTTCGCAATACTTTCATAATATATGAGGTTAAAAAGCTACCACATAGTCACGAAATAATCACTTTAAAGAATAAGTATTATACTCCATAAGTTGAGAGACCGGTTAACTTGATTACTGTTTGAATGATTAGTTATAACGTTATATAACCTTGAGAGTCACTGAAGTAAGTCTAACAGAAATAAAAATGTATATAAAAATCTCGATGTTGTGTCGGAAAACGATAGAGAATAAAGACATAAAAGATTTAGAAAATTAAAAAACCTGACTTTGTATTTTAAAGCAATTTTAGTGTAATTTAGTGATTAAGTGATAGGTTACACCTACCAAAGATATTGGTATAGATTATCCCAAAACACAGGACACTAACACAGCACACACGACACGACACGACACGAGCAGAGTCTGTAGCCCACGGCAACCGTACTTAGACTGGCTAGTAAGACTTGACCGTGACTCTGGTATGTCTCCCAGGCAGATAAGTTTTCTGCTAACTCAACTAACTTCCCACGCTATACTACACCGACTATGTTGTGACTATGACTAGGGGGCATTGCCTTGTACCAGCGGTCTGGGTCGCCAAGGGCCCTGGTGGTTCAGACAGCTTAGTATGCAAGTAATGTTTCCCACGTACTCGTTTACTACAATAACAAAGCGTACTCTAACTTGACACAACGTACATATTATACTTACCTGAGCGATACGTGTATATATAGCCTAGTAATAAAGAATATAAAATATGATAAAGTGTAATACATATATCATATTTATTTAAGTTAGTAGATAACAGTGTTAACATAATATACCCTACTAGGACTCAATTTTCCTGAGATGCATCTCAAAGAAAGAGACATAGATGTTCTATATTATATAATCCTAGGATAAACAAAATACTCCAATATATAACATGTAAATGACTTAAATGACATGTTTAAATATTACATAGCTAATATACCATTAAAGGAAAGTAACATATATCTAAATAGCATGTATTAACACGGCAATATTGCTTATTAACAAACTATACAGCCTTCTTTTGGCAAAATATATTATAATCATGATGATGACTATGGACAATAAGCACAAAGAAGGGATATTACATATGCCTCAGAAACAAAGGTGCGTAGTATCGTTTTGTAATATAAAAAATTAACATAATATCGAAACTTATTTAAGAACACTAGAGATCAAGATGCTTAGTAAATATTATTACATAGAGCTAGGGAAATACGACACACCATCGAGAGGTCATTAAAAGATTTCTGTAAATAAAAACCTTAGGCATAAATATGTATCAATTATAAAAAATTAAACAAAAATGTATATGTAACCTGTAGATATTAAGTTTTAGAATTATGACACCAGAAAAACCAACCACAACCTGAGAAATCAGTCTACAAGACACCAATCTTCAAGACACCAGTCTACAGCACTCTAACCGTCCCGACCACCCACGAGACAGATGAAGTCCTTACAGCACTTCCTACTACTACTACTGACAGCACTTGCCACGCCTCTTTTGACCACCTTTGCCAGCACATCAACCCACAACACAGAAGAAACCAATAAACCTCTAGTAAAAATCTTCACAGGAGCGTTCTTTACTCCAATGCCTCAGACACTACCTTATATCAGTTCCATCCCTATTACATAAAATATTTCTTTCAACACACAGCAAAATTTACCTAAAAACGAACCCTCTTTAAATTTCTGCCCTAAAAACCTCAACAACTCCCAAACCTATTGCAAGATACAGAACAACCTTTCCACATTACAAACCCTCATACATCAACAAATGGTAGCAGAACACCTCCTATTCATCCAAAGACAACAACCAGATAGAAACAGAAGATCGCTCAGGTTCGACGGAGATTTCTTCGAACGGTGTTGTGACATTGCGACAGAACACCAAATACATGACTTAGCAGACAACGAGGAAGATGTCTACACATCATTCTCAACAAAACAACACTACCTACTCTCCGAGTTACCTGCGCATTCACCTACTTCGTTCACAATCTACAAGAACAACACCACTTCCAGCTAAATCACGACGACAAAAACATAATAAACAACACGAAACTCATTTTGTACATTTTATTAGCCTGGACTTCTATATTAACACTACTTCTTTTTATAGACCTCTACTTCATCCACATTAACAACATCAAAATAAAATTCCCGAAGCCTACAGTACATGAACGTGACTACCCAATGATAAATTAGACAATAAGTACGATTCGTAGGTAGAATCGTCATTAAGCCAGGGGAATGTAAGACACACGTAATTATTAGTAAAATAAAATTCATAGAATCAATGGACAGATAGTTGCTGGAAAGGAAGTCTTGTATTACAATTCGATACAAACATCCTCCGGATGTAAGTGGATACGCACATCCGCCCAGACACCGATGATGAACAAACAGGAAATGCTTGTTTAGCAGAGGAAATGCTTATATATAAAAAAACCGTTCGACGATGTAAGTGGCAGCCATGCTGATATGAAAAATTGGTACTCACCAATTATGATGGCGAGATTTGGCATAGGCGTGGCCATTGGAGAGCTGGCAGGAGAACAACATCAAAACTGAAGAACAATGAAGAGAGGAGGAGGTCGAGGACGGGAAGTCGAAAAGCGAGGTTCGGGAGTGCTAGTGTTGGTGTTCGTGTGCGGAAAAATATCTCTAGGCGTAATAAGTGTGAAGTGAAATAAAATGTAAGTAATTTTAAGAACTTAGTATATTTTAGGGTTCATTAATCATTTTCAATTCCATATCTATTTAAATGTTCACAATTTCGAAATGTAAATTCATGTAAATGTTTAGCTATTTAAAAGAAAGTTTCTCACGTTAGTCCATGAACTCATAATTATTGCAACACTACTAAATTACTAGTAAACGTTATAATGAATTAAATTTTAAATAAATTGTAATGAGTAATTTAATATTAAATATGTCTTCAAAGTATTAAGGTGTTAAAATTTATGCTTAATATATCGGTTGACCCAATCAATTGTTAATTAAAATTTTTAATCAATTTAACGAGATGTTGTCACAAAATAAAATATGTGTTGGTTCATTTGAGGGTATTGTAATGCCAATCTAACCTATTATTAAATCCTCTCACAGCAACCCTTGCTCATAATATGTCACAACCTTAATCTTAAACTAAACCAAACTTAAAAACCTTACACATTTCATAACATATAGACCAAATAGTAAATATTCAACTTATCCTATATGGTATTTTTTTTGTTTTCTATCCTAACCAAATGCGAACGGACACAATATACTACTAAATAGATTGATAGAGAGTGATTAGAGATAAATTAGTAAAATCTTTGATTTCATTAATTACACAAGAGGTAATTTAACCAATGCTATAAATGACTGCCCTCTGTGGAGTGAGAGGTCAAGTACCAAATATTTTTAAAGTAGCAATCAAAGTTACGGGGCACAAGTTGTGTCAGTCCTCAAAACTAGCTGCAATATCCCTACGAACCTCAGCCTACCATGTCCGTATGAATAATTTATCTCCTGTGAAAGTAATACAATCAAAGGTAATCTAAAAGGCGAAAGTGATGTTTGTTACTCAAACCTTGTAGCTTGTACAATAAATTTACTTATCTGCTATTTAGAACTTTTAGTTAAATTTTGCTAGGAATCCTTTACTAACTTCATGTTACATTATTTTAACTAAACTATTGTAGAATTGCTTCAAAAATACTGCTATTCATTATAAAGAATTCTGAGTACAACCTTAATTTGATTACTATTTTATCAATATAGGTATTTTGCTTAAGTCCACAAGATTGTTTTCGAAGGATAAACTGAACTTCTCGAGATCCAAACACAGTTGAGATTTTATGTAAGAGGATTAACCTTTGTAACGGAAACGAGGGTACAACCTAACAACTACAGGTTTATTAACATAAATTCAACAAGGTTTTCAATAAATATGTTACAGTCTACACTAATTGCGATACTTAACTTAACGAGCTTAACTTTAGCAGCTATAAATAGCGGGATTATTTTAATTTACAATTTATTTTAATTAGGTAAAATATTATTTTAAAACAAGTTTTATATTGTAAACTAATAAATAACATAAATGTTTTTAATCAGTAAAGTTTTTTCTCATTACTCACGTTGTTTTGCTTCTTGAACAATAAAGAACATAAAAAAACTCAAAGAGATTGTTCATAAGTATGTACGTTTTAAATATATCGTGTAAATGGTATAGGTTCAAGTTTAAAGATATTACTTCTAATGATTGCAACTTGCCAAATGATAGCAAAGTCTAATTTGAATTAATAAAGTGTTTCTATTAATTTTTAACAAAATTGATTATTTATTACAATATTATAAGCAAGCATAGCTCATAACAAAAGTCCCGTCATTTATTGCATCATAAAACCCCGTAGTAACTGTAAGCGTAACAAGCAGAAGTGTTCAAACTATAAAACAATTACTTTGGCTCTCGGAAATGGTACTTTGAAACATATTCTATGTAATCAATTTCGATATTCTAAGATTAAATTTTATCACTGTTTAGGCTGTCTATAAAATTGTAAATCTATCACTTAGACAGTTTCTTGAACGCATATCAAATATCCCTTTGGTAACTAAATAAATGGGTTATTTTATTTCTAAAGTTTATCCTTTACGATTACATAAATTTAAATAATTGCCGGATATCGAAATAAATAACTGCCGGATATCGAAATATATATGCCTTCATTTAAGAGTTGTGGTTTGCTCTTTATACCACTCGACCTTAGAAAATTAACAATAATTGAATAATAAAAAAATTAATTACTGAACACCTTATAAATTAATATTGTTAAATATATACAAAATAGCTTAATTTAGTTCTGGAGTAAGCTCAACGATTTAAAAGGTAGAAAAACATTATAATCGGCTGTTAAACGTTGCTGGTGACAGACTCGAGGAATGCAGGACGTTTAATACTTAAAAAATGATTAGGAACATTAAAAAGGTAACTAGCCTGAACAGTAAACGACATATTAATTTTTTTCGAATAATGGGAATTGGTTTTAAAGTGGCTCGCTTGATTATGGGCCAATTTGTAAAATCACATATCCAAGTATTTTACGTTACAGTTCAAACTTCTAAGGATGAGGTTCCTTTAACAAACCCTCGGGGAATATTACTATTAAAAGATCGTGTTACTTATATTGCAACCCCTGTTCAAGTATCTCACAATGTATGGTTCTTACCATAAAGGATGAGATGCCTGGGATACTTGCTACTGTTGTGCATCAGAGTTTTGAATGTATCTGGTCGAGTACAAACCAATGTTTTATTATTAAAGGGTACTAATGTCTGGAAAACTCAAATCGTGTGTCTAATTTAAAGGTTTTTTTCACGCTCACATACTTAAACATCAAATTTTCATTAAAACATTGTATATAAGGAGTTAATGCTCTTTTTATTAACACGGTGTGGAAGCAATATACTGTTTTAATGGAGCAGCAACTTTAAAGACCTTCTCAGTCACCACAGTACTGAATTGCTATTCACAGACACAGGAACTTACCAGACAGTAGCGTGTGGGCCTTAACACAGGAGTGGGAAACGTTTTATTTATTACAGGGACGACTATTCTGGTTTTACGATGCTAGCATTAGTAGGCCTATATAAAAACGCATAATTCTAAATGTTACTCCTCGCCTGTATAAAGCATTTAGAGGGTGAAAAGACTAGTTTAAAAGATTTTAACTGTTTTGGACAAAAATCTGAATGAGAAATAAGTTTCTATTGAACTGAGTAAGTCAACTATTAAATTGTTTAATAAGTTAAATTAAGTTACTTGAAAATAGAAAAGCAAAAAAGGAAAGGAAATAAATTTCCGAACATAACAATCAAAATATTATTTAATTACATCCTCCATAATTTATAAAGTAACTAAGGATTTATATCATGTCAAAGTAACAGAGCTTGCTTTAGTTACATGCAACATTTCTAAATTATAACTAAAGCTTTGTCAAATAGACAAAAAGGAAATGTTATATACAATAAATTCTTGTGCTCTACGGGCATACATTGGGGAAGTTGTGTCACCTTACTCAGTGAAAGGCTTCAATGATGCTCCGTCAATATCTATGGAGTAACATGGACCTTCATCGAACTTAGTATTTCC
Organism: Homalodisca vitripennis; assembly: GCF_021130785.1. Lineage (NCBI taxonomy): Eukaryota > Metazoa > Arthropoda > Insecta > Hemiptera > Cicadellidae > Homalodisca > Homalodisca vitripennis. The sequence goes on along the minus strand of NW_025777630.1, from coordinate 111,315 downwards.
TTCATAAAAAGTAAGGTTAATGTACAATTTCAAGTGTATAGCTGATTTCATTCTCAAGATATCATAGAGACAAACATACAAAATGAAACGATCTATCCCCTCGAGTGATAAGCCTTCGCTAAATGAATGGGGAATAGAACACAAGAAATCTAAAACAGGTACAAATATATAAAATGTATTGAAATTTATTTTTAAATTACTTGAGTTTATTAAAACATGGCAAATTGGGTTCAAAGTCGATTAACTTGTGTAACATGCTGGGATATATAACAGCAATCATCATATTTGCGGGTTCACATTAGAAAACACATGTGCAATTTAGACCATTGAAACTCTAATTTTAGACAATCTAAACGTTTATTATGAGCAAAATTCCTTCTACGATGTACATTAAGTGTAAAACCAACAAATTGGAAACAATTACAGTACAACTGTTAGAATATAATAAAAATAATTTGAATAACATGTTTAATTAATAGTTTATAAGTGTTAATTACTATATAAAAGATACAAATTACTAGTTCTATTAGTTTCAATTCAACTATTATTACTGCTATCAATAAAACTTATATTACAATTTTAATTTACTGATGTTTCATAGAGAATTATCTATTTTAACATTTCAAGTCTTATATTATTCAAAAAGTAACATGGTTGAAAAAATAAAAAAAGAAAAGTAATATACTTCACAAAAAATCGTCTGCGAGTGAAGAAGAGATATAGACGAGTTATGTTTTAAATTATTTTATTTTATTAAAGGTAGGCTAACCCTTTTCAATGTGTCATTATGTTTTAGGATGTAAGCATTATTCATTAAGCTAAATGTGAGAATATTGCTATTAATTTAATTAAATACCATTTTGTTCCTTAAACAAAATATTTTATTATTAACTATATATTACATAATTCAAAGCTATTATTGCTAAATATGGATATAATATTTGTAATACTAACCAGAGGAAGTTAATTACTGATTTTGTGACAATGGTATACAAAGATAAATTTCAGAGTGATATAAATAATATCCATATCAATAATGGGACCGATACAAATTATTAAAATTTATATATTTTGTAATATAAGACTTCAACTAGGATATTAGCAGCTCTTCAGATTAGCGTTTCGTTTTAGAAAAGATTGTTTTTAAAACATATTTTAGTAAATAAGACCGAGCATATTTATACGTTTATTATGTGTACTCTTATAGAAGCAACATGTAGTTTAGATAGTCAGATATTGTTGGGCCACAGGTGACATTGTTATGTACCGTTATAACAGATCCTGTTCCACATTTTACATTATGCAGTCACCTAGGCCTTCTGGACCCAGCAGTTGTGAGAAAGCTTACTGACGATTTTCCTGTTATCAGGTCAAAGTGTTATTATTTGTTATGCTAATTTACCAAATATTGTAAATGTATAATATTTGTTTAAATCCTAACGAATTGTTTGCACGATAGGAAATGTAACCTAGTTATTGATAAATAGCATACTTAATTGATGTAAATAAAATAATAATCAAAACGTACATCGTGTATGATTTACAATAGTACGAAATATATGAGTAGTGTACTGTTTACTTTACAACATTAAGCGTTAACAAGTGTAAATGGTTCTCTGCGTTCATTTAGACCTTCAAATAAGAATAAAATCAAATTAGAAGAGTACTACTGCTCTAGTCGTATTGCTATCTTTTGATATTTTACCTCCTTATCAGTGTTTGGTGTTTCACATAAATATAAAGTTGTAATATATCCTAAAAAGTATGATAAATAAACTAATCAGATATAAAAAATATTGATAAAAACAGAATTATAAACAGTATCAGATAGGTGATGTAATTCATATTGTACGAGATTATAATTACAATACATTGTAAGTATTGTAATTCATATTCCAGAATACCTTAAATGTAAACGTTTGATACCCTTATAGCATAAAATAACTTTTTTCCAGATTCGGGTTCCGACAAACTTCGGTACAAACATTTGGTTACACATGGGCCGTTACTGGACTGCAAGAGCTAGCAATCTGTATGTAAAACAGCACACGTGAACTCGCTGTAGGTTCGCTATAAATTAGAAGCATATTTAATTTGCAAATGGAAATACATTTTTATAGTATACAAAATGTAATAATTTATAGATATTTACGAATTATAAGAATCAAATATCAAACTAACTAACACTATATAAAACATTTATCTATGATGTAAAACCATTTCAAATTTATATATGCCTTTAAATAGAAACATTTCTACCTTTAATTATTCATCAATGTCTCCTGAGCTCATCTTTACTAATTTTCTTTTTTACTTCTGCAGAAGATCTACTGTACAGTAATTCCACATCAGACTGACTCAAAAAAAAATCTCTAAGAGAATTTTGATTAAAATTTAAATTAAATCACGAAAGAATAAGGCCATTAAAGATACTTAACCCTGCGGTACTAGCGCCCTATATACATTACAGAGCACTGGCGCCAAGTCTCACAGACCCATTTTTAAAATTTTCTAAAAAAATGTTAAACAATTTATTTAAGTGTTGCAATACTTCTTAATATCTTTATGCTATATCATATGATGGTTTTGAGGGAAAAAGAAAATAAAAAATATTTTTTAGTGAATTTATTATACTGACTACAAAATTCATGAAACAGTATAAAGACATAAGTTATTTAGGAGTTAAAACAAAATCAACATTTTTTAAATGAAAATAAAATATTAAATGTCATGTAAAACTGCCTAATCTGCAATAATAACTATTTATAACATTATTTTTGTTTCTATACTAATGAAAATTTTATTTTGAATCCTTTACACCACTTTTACTCTTGAATTGGACAGTTTTTACATGAAAATTCTGCATGAGTTAGACAAATGAACTTGAGACAAAATTTGCAGTGGTACTTTGTCTTACTGTCCTTTCTGCACATGTAACATCTTTTCCTGGTGCCCTCTGGGACTTGATCAGTTGTTACAGCCTGCACAGATGTACCTGCAACGTCTTGCCTTCTGCGTCTAACTTCTGGAGGGAGGTTCGCCACCAGAGATCGACGTTGTATATTCTCGGTTGTCAATGATGCTGCTAATTCCTTCAAGTACACCCTTCGCACCATTTTAGTGTCCATGTTGTTGGCAGTGAATATGATTTGTGAATTAACACCAGCCACATTCATGAGACCAAACAGTATCACCATCGGCCACCGACTTGTATTTCTTGCTACATCATACAGAGAACAAAGTTCATCTAGGGTGTCAACACCGCCCTTTGTGGAGTTGTAAAATATTATAATTTCGTGCTTGTATTGTTCTCCAGTAGAATCATCAATTGTATCGTCGAATGCATACTGGAGGCCAGAATCACATTTCTTCCCTTTTTTGGCACGTAGGAGCAGATGGTCACATTTTCTTGATAACCAAACAAACTTGAACGTACTGGGCGTGTTTTGGTTTCCACAAATTCTGTAGGAAGTTCTCTTTTGTTCTTTCGAACGGTGCCTACCATTGTAAGCCTGTGATCATCTTGCAATTTTTTAATCAATGGAAAATATACAAAGTAATAATTAGTGACATTTCTTCCAGTACCAGATATTGGGGTGATAAATCTTAAAACTACACTATATGCATTTGTCTCTTGCCTGAAAGGTCCTTGTGGTTGTTGACAAACGTACGGCTCCCAATGCAACATGTACCTTGTTTTTGCATCAACCAAAGCAAAAAGTTTGAGGCCATACTTGTTTGGTTTTTTTTGGCATATATACCATAAATGAGCTCCGTCCGCTAAACGAAAGGAGCATTTCATCTACTGTTGTATACTCACTTACAATGTAACCTTTCCTGCAATTTTCAGTGAATATTTCAAATACTTGACGGATGGGTGCAAAATTATCAAAAAGTTGTCTTTCTTGTCTAGTATCAGTAGGTATCAAAACGAAGGTGCTTGAGTAGAAACAAAAACCGTTCTTTTGACATGGTAAGCCAGAATCTCTCGACACCATTTCCATTGCGGTCCCAAAGATCTTTGCTGTTCAAACGGCTACTTTTCAGACAACCTGCCAAATAAAGCAAGCCAAAAAGAGCTTTGATTTCAACTAAATCGGTTGGCCTACATGACCTTTCTCTAGTGTAGTTAGGCCTGTATTTTTCTACGTATAGATTTGTATTTTCTACAATAATATTTAACAATTCATCACCAAAGAATAATTCCCAAAATTCAAGGGGAGATTTAGCATTTTTTGCAATTCCTTTAACCCCTGGAAAATGAATAACAATATTAGATTGACGGGTTCTTACGACGGATTCACTTTCACTGTTTTCAAAACTTTCATCTAAAAGGATTCTTATCCGTTCACGATCCTGTTCACTTGCCATGTTTATTTAATACACGAATAGTGTCCCAATTATATATTTAATAGGCTCTACAACTCACAAATAATTATGGTTCAATCACTCACTAAACCTGAAAAAAACTAGAAAAATATATTGAACTATAAATTTAAACTCTGAAACACTAGCACTGGCGCCAAGTCTGACAGACCCGAATACCTTAATACTCAGTTAACGTAAGAGATGTTGCCACGATGACTAATGGTGGATGACTGAGCTAGCGAAAGAGGAAGCTACTAGGCAGCACGTGGCGCTTGGCCCAAAAACCTAACCTCAAAGTTAAGAAATATCATGCGCGGGTCTGTGAGACTTGGCGCCAGTACCGCAGGGCCTGAGTTTTAGATCATTTCATTCAAGGAAAAGCAAAATATTTTTACCTGTCAGGATACCATCATATCGAAATTTAATATTTTGCATAAACCTTCATTTCGATATTGGTGTACATCCGTTCATTGTACCTCCTTACAAGGGATATCCCTCTAAATGCCGGAGCCAAAGAGGATGTGGTGTTCTCCAACTAAGGGGAGTCCAGGAGCCATTATCCCTCTTTGTATGATTAAAGAGCAGTTCTAAGAACTTTGGATACGCGGAAGCTAATTTTCAGAAAATATAATATAAAATATATGCCATCAGGATGCCAATGATCAAAAGTTCACAGTCTTTAATGTAGCTATAATTTGAATCTATTCATTACTAAAACAAAGGTATTGTTAATAAAAATTGAAATAATGGCAGAATTTATATACCAACTAAATTATTAGTTTAAATGTATTATAAATCTCATTAGAAATATACTATAGGCTAATTTTTTTCATTTTAAAACTAGAGGTTGCAAACCAAGTTATTATTGACGAGATTAAATAAACTATTATAACATTATTATTTATTAAGTAACATTTTAGGCTTTCACTGCATATTATAAGAATACCCTTGTAAAGTACTTGTCTGATAAAACAGTTTTAAGTTCCTATGTTTAAACAGTTTAATGGGGAAAACTAGTAAACTTACGCCTGAAGCGTAATCATAGGGATAAAGTTATAAAAGTTTAAAAAACGAGAAGACTTGACACGTCCAATCCATAAATATTTACTGCTGATGCTGAACTAATTCCAGTGTATGGATTGTAAGAAATTCGACAATCTTTTCACTGTTAAAAATGGTTTATAATTTATTTTTAATATGTTTCTCGTAATAACCTAATGTATAACAGTTCATTAGCCTATACACACTAAAATCTAAGTGTCTGTTGTGAATTTTGTGCACTTTATAGGAACTCCTACTTATAAGTATATTTTAAACAATTATAAAAAAATTCAAGGACGTATAAAAAGTTTTATTTAGGAATGAAGTAGATTAAACATATATTTTTGTTAACTCCTGACTGATGCACGAGCGAAACTGACATTTCATAGTGGACAATTCTTATCAGCTGAGGCTAACATAGATAGCACTTCGTGATGAGACCACCTAGAGGCGGGCTGCTATTCAGCCAGTATCTGTTCAAAGTTCGCGCATGCGCACCAGAGTCACCTGACGCATCATAGACAGACGGGCCGACGCGACACTCAGCATTCAGCGACTTGATCTCGATTTCCATTGTTACCGTAGCGACTCGACCTAACCTCTCAATTTAACTGAGCTAATCTCAATTTTACTTACAAAAAGGGTAGGCGTTTACCTAATAGTGATAGTTATAAGTCAATTAAATATATGTTATTTAGGCACTTATGTTTAATTATCAATGTTTTTCATTTTGAATTAGAGTATTGTAGCTCTTATTTTATTTTTATATATTGTATAAACTCATATTTTGCAATTTATTGCTAAAGAGCCTTTCTATGCTTAATGTATTACTTATTTCTATTTTATATAATTTATCCTAAATCAAACAAATTTATGATAGTAAATAAATATTTTATTTACTTACCTTGATCTAAGACAAATCGAATACGAATCTAATCTAAATCTAATACGTTCATGTAATACGAAGATCCTGTGACAATTAGTTCAGTACTTTATTTGATTATTTACTTAACACACTGTTACCGTCTTTTTGTGTCATGTACTTCGGAATTAATACCTAACTATAATATTTTTACTATTTCACTACTTTTTAATTCCTTTAAAAGGAAAGGAGAATTCAACCGTAACTTTGAAGACATTATACAAGTGCAGTTTGTGATTGTAAGAACTAGGCCTTTTTATATAAACATTCATTACCTTAATTACGAGTAAAATGTCATTAGCAGTTAAATGTATCTTACTTTTACACAAAAAACTATTTTTTACCATGGTCAGGATGTATATTAAAATAACCAACCTTATGTCATTCAACAATTTCATTCATTATTTTCCATTCGCTTGACAAGTTAATTAACAGTTTATACGAATAAATATTAATTTTAATTGTAATCGAAATTATGTATTTGATAATATTATAATGTGTATTTTTGGTCTATTAAACCCTCGTATAATTTAACACAAGATATTCTTCTTTCTCCACATTGACGAATCAGATTTATTCTGATTGCCAACACAGCAGGACTGAGATTCGGAATAGGAGTAGAATGCTGACGCATCTCTGTTGCTCTAAATGTAGTGCTTCCATCACTTTACGATACAGCTGCCAAGAAGCTTTAATGTGGTAGTTTTAGAATCGCTAAACGTTTTATGTACAGGGTGGAGCGCAGTAATTTGCTTTTTTGCACTGTAGGCTGTGGCGGCACTGTTGGTCGAAGAGAGGGAAGAGTGGGCGTGGCTTATAGTGGCTGACGGGAGATTTGTATTCCTCCGCGTTCCAGTTGCAATAATGCAGTGAACACGAGAGGAGAGGTCGTTTTGTGTTGAAGCGTATTTTTCAAATGCCCACTCGATCATTGCAGTGCAGCGTGCTTTACGATTCGCTGTTCCCCCACGCGGACGTCCTGGTCGGCAATCAATTGTAAATTGGGTAACTGCATTCAGAACAGCAGGGAATGTGTCATGTGTACGAAGGGAGCCTCAGAGAAGGATTACAACACCGGAAAACATCGATAGAGTTAGAGCAGCAGTACTGCAATCTCCAAAACGCTCCGCTCGGAAGCAATCACTTGCTCTTGGCATTTCAAGACGTTCTCTCCACCGGATTCTTCATGATGAACTGAGATTTCACCCGTATAAAATGTGCGTGGTCCATCAATTGTCAGCACGGGACTATTTGACACGGCGTACTTCTTGTGAAGACATGCTTGCAACTATACCGCGTGACGCAATTGTGTTCTTTTCTGATGAGGCACATTTTCACCTCAGTGGGTGTGTCAACAAGCAAAACATGTGCAACTGGAGTGAAACAAACCCCAGAGAAATCCACCAGAGACCTCTGCATTCGGACCGCGTCACTGTGTGGTGCGCCATATCACGAGTAGGCATCATTCGCCCTTACTTTTTTCAGGATAACCGTCGTGCCATAACTGTGAACTCCGAACGGTACTTGAGTATGATACAGGATTTTTTTCAGCCGGCTCTTGAGGCAATGCAATTAGAGGATACATGGTTCCAACAGGATGGTGCCACTGCATTCTCGCACACAGCGAGGGTTACCATGAATTGTTTGAGGCAAATGTTTCCTGGACGGCTTATCTCTTTGAGGGGTGATGTGAACTGGCCGGCACGCTCACCAGACTTAGCCCCATGCGATTTTTTTCCTTTGGGGTTACCTGAACTCGAAGGTGTATATCAACCGTCCCAACACCTTGGAAGAGACTTAAGGAACAATATTGAGGCTGAAATTGGCAGAATACCAGTCGACATGCTTGTTAGAGTTAATAAAAACTTCAGAAAACGTATGCAGCAGTGTGTGGATGCCGAAGGTCGACATTTGCCAGATAAATTATTTAAAACCATGTAATTTAAAAATTCCCTTACTGTTAAATATAATTAAAATAAAAAATAATTTTTTCTAAGATACATAATTTTTTTATTTCATTTCCAAATCAGCAAATTACCGCGCTCCACCCTGTACTACTCAATGTTGAAGTACTCCATTTTTGTTCGTATTTCAGTTCGTAAATTTGCGATACTTTGTTAATAATATGTTTTACTTTATTCTCTTATTCGCTAGATACCATTAAAAAAGAGCAATGCAGAAATTCTATAATAAATAAAATATTGTTGTACATTTGTTACAAACATCATTAGAAATATATTATTAAGAAAAGATGTAATGTAAATATTCGGCAGTCTTTTCTGTCAGTAACCCGTTGCATCTCAAACTAAATCATGCCGAGTTAGTTTCACCTCGATTTTTCGGTTATCTCAGAATAATTTATATCAAATTCTAGAAGAATCTTCGTCACATATAGGCTTTTAACCTCTGTGAGGGTAATGTGATAAAAATATTCTAAATTTAATATACCATTGACACCCATTGCAAATGATTTATGTAAATGCTAAAATTAATGTTTAAACTCTTAACGGAATAAATGATGGTTTGATTTGATTTGTAAAACAGTCATTCTGCAAGCAGTAAAACTTCTCTCTAACTTTTACTCCAGCTGTCTCTGACATAATCTCTCTTAAGAGGATGAGTTGGCCACTAAGCCGTTTAGCTGTCACACATTGCAACCAAGTGTGAAAATTAAGACTTTACGTACTTTTTGTAGGCGAATTTTACATGTTTACTGCGGATTAATTATGAACTGATTGTTGCATTTAACATAAGATATATAATTTGATATATGTAAATATACAAGTATTGATATATACAATTTTTACGTAAATTTTGTATATAAAGTATAAAATACTAGTATTAAATATAATCATACTTAATAGCATCAAAACAATGAAATCTAATTTCCTTAAGTAAACATTTTGAGTATTTGAGGTGAGTTCCTATTTATAACACGGTTTAACACTTTATCTCTTAAGTAACAAAATAATCTTCAAATTTCAGGCTTGATAGGAGAATCTATATCTAAAACATTTTAGGAAAAATCTAAGCAGTAAGAGTACTGCTTAAACGTACTGCTGAAAACGTTTACAACTCATTTAGTCAGTATGTTCCTTGGAAAACAAATCACTCATCTGAATCTTTCTTACACTAAAAGTATTATTACAATAATTATAATAGCTATTCTCTAAAATTCCAATTGTACTTTTGTGGGTTTTTCGAAAAGAAATTCGAAAGTTTTAGAAGGATTTTCTATAGGTGAAGTATAATAATTTAGGAATCAAACTTAAAAGCTAATTACTCTCATAAACTAATTTATCTAATATCAAAACGTTGAAAGTTGATAATGATAACTGAAGGTCGATCTATAAGTAATATCAGAGTTCTGATGATCTTTAAAAATTGAGCTACAGAGTAATAAGATACAGGAATTAATAGGATTTCAGGGGGAACGTTTCCCTCAGGATTTTATAAACTTTGACTTTCCAGAGAACAGGCCTTGCATCCATATATGGATTAAGTTGCAGAATATTTTCACTGGAGCTAGGTCTGTTCTTTAGTGTATGCATAGTATATATAATGCAACTTCTGTGAAAAAACGTTGTTCTGTTTTTAATCTAAAAGTAGCTCACTCATTTTTATGAATTATATTGAAAAATAGATTTTTAGAGATTTTTTTATTATTTTCAAAGCTTACACAATATAACACATTTTTAATAGATTTAATCACTAATAATGGTAATAAGCTACTTTCTATTAAAGCTGAGATCTGTAAACGCCGTAGTTTTAATTGTAACGAAATGAGCTTATTATTTTACTTGGCCAAAAATTACTTAATCTATGTAAACATAGCTTGTCCCTGGGTAAAAAATTCCCGGTTTTGTCAATAGGAGGATTAACTGTTCAAATAGCTGATTAGAACACCAAAATGAATGAAAAGAGTGTATCGTTTTACAATTACAATTTAGATTCCGTCATGGAAAAATAGTTACTGCTCTATGAAATGTTAAATAATTCCATAAAATATATGTTTTGACGAAAAGTATTGTGTAGTACTCATCTATAAAATTGAATTGCGGAGCTCGATAGCGTTCTCTTTGCTTTACTTAGTGTGTAAATGCAATCTGGCCCATCAATGGAAACTCGAGCCTAGTAATGAAATTTATTTTTTTTGTGTAATACATTGATAGTCTTTGTTTCCTTTGTTTGTAACCAGTTGGCGCACAACCACAAAGTTGTAAGTGGCTACATAATTGGATGTAATATATCCTCATAGACCGACCCGTAATCAGAGATAGGAGTGACAGAAAGTAACCACAATGAGGTCTAAAACCTTAACATTCTTCTGGAATTTTAGTCAATAAACACACGAGGCACAAAACATAGTTACTGCATCTGCAAAAGAAGAGCACTATACAAAATAGTTATATGATAAGTTGAATTCAATTCTGAAGTAAATTTTAAGTTGAATTTAATTCAGAAGTAAATTTTAAGTTAAGTTTAATTCAGAAGTAAATTTTAAGTTTACTTTTAAACACAATTATATACTGTATTGTCTTTAAATGGTTAATTTTATAATATTTTTTCATTTGGCATCTTAGCTATTTTAATTTAATAAATAATAAATAGAAACGAAAAAATGGTATATTTGGGCTGTGGAAAATACTTGTTATTAGGGATAATAAAGATTTTATATAATTGCTATCTGTAAGCTATATAAAGTTTAGCTTGAGTGAAAATTTGTCTTAAGCACGAAGAGAAATATTATTCGAAAACTACTATGAATAATATTACTAGTTAGGAGTGCCTAAGTTAGTATTTCTCCTAACTACTAAATACGTAGATTTGGTACAAGTTTTTGAGACTTAGCTTACTTTTGTTCTACGACAGAACTTATCTAAAAAGTGCTTGCAAGATAAAAATTAGTAAACGTGTACTTAAATCTACGAAAAGTTCAACACTATCCTTGTTGAATGGCATTGTATTCCAAAGGGAAACTGCAAAAAATATTTTTCTTAACAACTTGTTAGACTAATAAGCTAATATTACTAAATAGAGAGTGTACTGTAAATTTTTATCAAATCAACAATTAATAAATCCAGAGCATCATCAATATTCCTGAATGAAACGCATCGAGGGAAACCATGTAACTGTCAATTACACACGTCTACATGACAACCTGTCAAGTACTACAAACTGTGATTGATAATGAAGATTGTCATTTATTGCTTTAATTGTTAACATATGGACGTAAACTCCGACACAATAAAATTATTCATATAGTAGGTGTTAGACAGATTATATAAACAACATAAAATAGCAATCAGGTTCGCTGGCAATAAACATTAGGGAATGCCATGGACGGACATGGAAAATTACCAAATTTCCTGTTAAATAATTAATAGACAGAAATAATAAATTTTTGCTACCTACCTAAGTGATATCCTGCAATATTGCTCAGCCCAATGCCTTCGAGGATCACACACCAACATTGTGTTCAATCTTACCTAAGTAGATAAATTGATATAATAGAGATTAAAGTTTGTAGCAAAATTTTCTCGAGCTATCCTGCAGGGATATAGCTTTAATATTACTCAGTTACATTAATAAAGATACATACACTATCAGTCGGATCTATAAATGAATTTTCATGTACATTTCCTCAATTAATTGTTCAATTTTATCAACATACTGTACATACAGTCAGGATTATTAAACGCCAAATAAATCATTAAATGACTGGCAGTTCCAAGAAGCATTACAGCTTGTCTAAAAATATTTTTGCAATTCATATTAAAATGTTTAAACCTCTGTAACATTTTTTAAACGCTGTTTCCGTTAAAAAACTCTTGAAAGAAATGATTCTGATCCTCTTACTCACTGTGTCACTAATGTGGTTTCTCTAAATTAGACAACACAAATAACCAATAAATAGTTCTCCGATAACCCTTTCTTTAGGGATTAAAAATGCATTACTTAAAGGGGATCAGTTCAACATAACAATAATTTCACAATACATTTGTAAACACCTACTATCTTTTAAACAGCATACGATTTGTTACATTATGACGTTCTATGAAAGTTTTTTTTTGCTATAAAATATAGTAAACTTTCGTAAGAAAAACATTTTACCTCTATACACATAGTAATGGGATCTGCGCTGTACGTATTGTTAGCTACAATACATCTATCAGTAAACTAAAACAAGGGCAAAAGACTAAGTTATATTTAATAAACTAATATTGAATATTATGATGACAACCTTAAAACTGTAATAAAACCCAGTTTTAGTCTAGGGAATGAATGATAATTTCCAAACTGTACGCAGTTAACCTGGATTTTAATTACTTGCTGCTAATTTTGTTGGAGGTCGAAATGGTAGGGTATCAAAGGGTTTAAAGTATAAAAGAAATTTACTCAGATAAAATTATTTAGCTAATTAAAAAAATTAGTAATCAATTACGAAAAAAAACAGCCCTTCCATCGTCAGATAACAATACAAAAAAGTAAATATAACCTTGGCACTAGGCTATCTAAAGCTAATTTAACTTATTTTATTCGTAGACACTTAGCTTTAAGTTGGTCAAGCTAAGAAAATATCATATAAGACATACATTATCATATCTTATATGTTTACAACCCCCATTTCGATCTCCACCTACAGTAGAGTAGAGTAGCTAACAATCGATCTCTTCGTTAGGGCAATTTTTTGTATATTAAAAAAAAACTACGTTATGTGCTTACTGTATACAATGCAAATTAGCTCTTGGCTCCTTGACTATTTGTTATAAGGTGCTTAGGTTTAAATTTATATTCATTTTACATGTAAATACTTGTATCCGTTAAAATAAACACACTTAGTTTATAACATTTAGTTACATATGGGCTGTTACTGAACTGTAAGTGCGAGCGATTTGTATGTAAACAGTGCACATGTGAACTCAAAGTGGGGTTACCATAAAAAATCATACTATTCCTTTCCTGAGTGAAAACAATTTGCATTTTACTTGCAATTACGAAAAAATACAAACAATTTAGCGGTTTAATATTAGAGTAAAAACAAAACCTAATAAATGCTATGTCAATCATGGTTGTCGATTTTTGTTGGTTCTTGAAATGAATTGTTTTAACATGTTGTGTCGTAAGTTCTAAAAATAACTAATGATTGAATGTTTTATCTGCCTTACAATAACTTTCAATGTAATTTAAATTGGAGAGACTGTATACAACATTCAAACTTTCATTTTGTCACCAAATTTGATAGATCAACTTTAGAAACCTCTAGTTTACGCCATTCGTCTTCCCCTGACTAAACCCCAAAATACTCCATTTTTTGTGGGTGGTAAAAAGTTTTCTTACGTCAAAAAAACCTCCTTAGTTGGTCATATAATCATTCACCAAAGTAAATCACTCTTTCTCTATTCATAAGAAAGTTAATAGTGGGGGAGCGGGACTTTTAAGACACTGGTGTATATACATATCTCACAAGTGATAATAAGTAATATATAATATTTACCTCAATATAAATTATTGGTGTTACTAGTTTAAAATGTTTTTGTAACAACGGACAGTAAATATACCCTTGTAATTTACAGGTTGTAATTAATTTCATTGAATCTAATAGTTAAACTTCTATTTAAAGAAGTAATGTAATTACTATTAAAATATAGTTTAACAATAATTTTTATGTATTATTTAATGTTCCATATTTTATATTCAAGTATTTGTTTGGCAACATAAACGTTTAGCCCAACAATGATGGAACCCCTACTCAATGCTGACCCAGCTGAGTTTTCGAGGACAAGTACTTAGCATTTTCCTTACTGTAAGTTTAGTGCTTCAATTCGTTTTCCATATAACAGTCTAGAGTCTTTTCTGAGGCAAAATTTTTGGATTTATTCTATAACAAACTGTATTTTCATTTATTATTGACGAATCCGGTGGTCATAATAATATCAGTTTCTTGTTGTATAAAATCATAAAACACGTTATTTCCATTTAATCCAATTTAAGTTATTGTTCTTTATCATCGCTTATTGAAACATATACACATGGAATCAATATAAGGTTTTTATGTGGAATGACAATATTTTTGTTATCATTGTTAATAAACGTAACTTGGTATTAGAAATTTCATTCTCATTGTGGCATCAAAACTGTCTGATAAAAGTCACTTTTGTTAATAAGTTTTAAAAACAATAAATTTTCAATAGAACACTACAAACACGTATTTTTGTTGAAAATAAATCGGTGAATATAATTTTCGTTTCCGTTTTTGTATTTTCCTTCACAAGGAATATCATACTAAAATGGTTCAACGCAGGAATAGAGGAAGTCTATCACTCTTTGCAACCTACACACCTACGTACATAGAGCCTCGATCAATTAAGAGAAGCACTGAACTGTGTTTGTTTACCCAATAAAAAAACACTTGTTACAACACTACTGAACATGCAATAGTTACCATTTATAAATATATGATAAGGAGGTAGCCATAAATATAAAGTTATAATGAATCCATTCATTATAGTTATATAACATATTTTTATAAATGTCTGTATCTATAATTATAAAATATGAAGCCGTAATACCCCAAGAAACGTTATTCACGGACGTTCCTGCACAACTTCTAATTTATATCTCCTTTCATTCGACTAAATATTTTCCTTTATGACATGTATAAATTTCATATAATTTTATTATAAGTTCAAAAATCTGTTGCAAGTTTGAAATCTGATTTTATCGTTGCCGTCATAGTTATCCAAAAAACCATTTTAAACATGCTCGCTACGTCTGAGCTAAATTGCAATGAGCGACATGCACCTCCAATATAATAATGTTCCCAATATAGAAATGAACCTTCATGCACCCATTCAAGTTCATAGGTTAGTTTGTTCTTTATAAAATAACATATAAACAGAAATGTAAAAATTTAGTTGAATATTTCCAGTCCCTCAAGCTATATGCTTCGCTAACGTTCAACAAACACATCTAGTTAAGAACACCAAATTCCAAGAGTGTATTCGTCGGTAATAAAAAATTTAGCATCCCAGTTCTGTTTAATACACGCAAAACGTGCTCGGGGCGTCGTTAAAATAGTCGCTTTGTGTTTTGCAAAATTAATGTAATACTCCCTAGTCGGTACACTCAATTATACACCTGATGAGACAAAGTGAACAATACTTCATCTCGGTTACACCCAATCTTGTAAGGTAAATCAGGCAAACTTATTTTGTAGTTTAAGTGTCTTGTACGAAGTAAATTACTGTTTTTAATTAAAAATATAAATATTCTGATCTTTGAAATAGATTGCACATTCACTAATTCAGGTGGGGATCACCAAGTAACGTGAAATAAGTTATAATTATTGTAGAGCTCGTACTTGAGGACTAATAAAAAAGAGTTTTTGTTATAATGAAATTTATAACTTAGTGTTGAGTGTGTATCTATTAGATTGAAAATCCACTCTAATAATAACTTTAACCCATCCAATGCCACAGTTAGTTTAATAGTTTTGTAGGAACAGGTTTTCATTCTACAGATTAATGTATAGAATCAAATTATTGGCAACAAATGTAACCTTTCCACTCACTTTTAGAACACCCTTTCCAAGTTTTGAAGGTTGACGAGGAATAGAGGCTGAAATCGGTATACTGCAATAAGTTTATAATTATATATAACTAATCAGATTCATTACCCTGGCAAAGAGGATTACTATAGAAAATAAAAGTACCATCTAATTGAGATTAAACAAATTGTTTACGTTTAAATCTAAAAATGGATTAAAAAAGTTCTTCAGTCCTTTTTTAGAAAATGAGTAAAAAAGTTGCTTTAAATGTATTAAAAAGTGGAACAGTACGTTTGTTAAAGATAGTTGTATAACTTCAATAGTGTTGAATATTCCAGTATTTACTTATTCTAATCACAGGCAATACCAATTTAAGTTTGAAGAGACTTATGCAATTCAATAAATTTACCTAATTCACTTTATTGTTCTGGTTTTGTAGCTTGATGAATATGAAATATTTTACTTAATATAAAATTTGCTACTGACTTCAAATTCAAAAAGTGAGTCAGAGGTATTGATATGTGATAAGGGGTGTGTGCTAAGGGAATGGTATTTTACTTTTGGAATTTTTATAAACATATTACACAGGCAATATGGCTAGGACATGGAAATCCCAAGTTGGAATTTACTACATCAGTTGAGGTAATATTCCCCTCGCATAACGCTTCTTGAAAAATACATTTATATATTCGGATGATATACGGCACTAGATCCACAACTTATATTTTTGCTGTATCCATCACTTATTTAAATGCATTAGATAACTGTTTGGATACATTTGTAGAAAATAAATAAAACGTTAAATATACTTTATTGAAATTACTGCTATGATTTAATATTTATTTATTTATTTATTTTATTTATAAACAGTTGTTTTACATAGTCTTGGCCTCACCAAGTTCAACAAAACTTGTCGGTGAGGACCACTTGAAAAAGTATATAGAATACATTGATACAAATATTCAACTTTTAACTTTCTTTTAATTTACTAAACTATAAACTCAAATTCGGCGGTTTAGGGCAGGCACTAGCTTAGATAACTTGGTATGTGTGGTAAATTTGATCGAAACAGTACATTTAAAAAAAAAAATAATACTTAATAGTAATAGTTAAAATCAAACGCACATTTGAGTCCCTAAAAATCCTAATTAATTTCTTCCCTCAGCAACGATGAATGGCAACCCTGTTATCAGGAAATCTGACAACGCCGGCTACCGGAATTCCCAAATCTCCTTATCTCTAAACAAATAAGCAAATAAAACCTGCCCTCAGTCAAATTCCAATATGTTTCTAGAGTGGACAGTGCGGTACTCAATCCGCTACTCGCTTTAACATGACTGAGGAGGTACGGGAACTCCGGCGCGCGCGGTACTGTGTGTGTGTGCTCCCCTTGCAGTGTTCTCGGTGTCGGTGTTTGTGTGCGTTAGTTATAGTGTGTGTCAATGCTAGTGTGTTTAAATTATCCAATTAGGTTTTATCCTATTATATTGGATTTCAACAGTTTCGAGTAGTAAGATATATATTTTGCATCATTTTTATGATAATCGATAGTAGTAACTTAAAAAATGTTATCCTTAACACCTGCAAATCAGCTACTCTCATCAAATATTTTTGTAAATCAGTACACAATTATGAAATGTATTATAAAATCTCTATAACAAAGCCATTTTGTTTATAAATTCATTAATTAATATAATTTCCATTAATTATGCAATACATATTTATCCAGAAAGAGTAGGTTGTTTGTTTATTTATTAAAGTAATCCCGAGAATTAAGTTATTCTTAGCTGAATGAAACTAAACGTGAGCAAATACTATGAAATCTATTTGCCTGTATATTTATTCATGTGTGTTTTTAAACATGTTTTAAAATTAATTTCTAAGCTGTTAATGAAAACAAAACAATAAATTAAATTAGGAACCTATGTTCAATACATAACAATCCTAATATTGAAATTATAATATAACTGATCATAGAGTATTGTGTGAGCTTAAGTAAATAAAACCATTCGTCAATATGTGAAATAAAATTTAATAAATTTAGCCATTGGAAAACCTTACAAGGAGGACCAAAAAGAAATGAAACTGTAGCTCGTATCATATTTATTCACACGGAGTGGAGGCCCATACGTTATCCGGCGTCTTACTCTAGGTACGTGGATGTCCCTTACTATTCCTCTGGTAAAAGTACAGTTAAAAGTAATAATTTTGGGTGCATATTGTCATATTCCCATGTCATCTTTAAGTAACACATATTAAAACATATTTTTATATACTGTAACAACCGTATAAACAGTAAACTGTTAAATAAAAAATGTAATGTTTTAACGAGTAAGAAACATTTCAAAGATTTTGTAAAAGAAGCTAGTTGCTGTAGAACTAGAACTGTAAACTAGTAAAATAAAATAAATTATATAAAAAAACAAATCAAATTAAACTTAAACGTAAATTAAAATCTCTTATCTCAGTATGTAACTTAATTCACTATGCACTGAATTCAGGATTAGTTATTTTTAATATTTAGAAATAATTAGATAATACAAAATGTATATGTATAATTGATACTTTTTAAGGAGATGAATATTATCAAAGCACAGAATTAAACAAATAATATATATATATATATATATATATATATATATATATATATATATATTTATTTATTGCACATTCATGAGATAAAATTTGTCACAAATGTATCAGTTCATGTAATTTGTCAACATTTTGAAGTGACAATGTCTTCCAAAGCCCACGTCATATGTAAAGAACTTGAAATAGGTGACGTTGAAATAGATTTGTCTATGGCACCATTTATATGATGCATGTAATCTAGTAAACCCTAAAGGCAATTAGGTAGGCTGTTAACGAAGCCTTAATAGTAATCACAAAGAACAAGAAAAAATTGTTGTATATCCATCTATCTGACCGCACGAAATATATGGACGAACCGACTTATATACTTGAAATGAAGACGACATATATTTTGATGATTTTGCATGTCTCTCCGAATGATTTGTTTGGGCGTTAGATCCTGATTGTTCTAAATTGTTCTTATGATTGGCCATGATGAGTACGAGAATATCGCATAATAAATAAACTATTAAACTAAATACAAACATATGACATTTTAAACTGACACATTGTAACTTATGTAATGTATAATATTGATAAATTATTTAAAGACATATTCACATAGTGCTTCTTTCGGAAATAAATTAGTTCACTGTCATCAAAGCATCTAAGCTGTTACAAGAATTACCTTCCATAGTATACAAACAATGATGATACAAACAACTACCTAGACTATCAAAATCACATGTTTATGAACCAAATGTACACGTAGTAATGAAGGGCGCTGTATAAAGGTATTTGTGCTTAAAATTACACGTACAGATGTTTTTAACACAACATTTAACTGACTGTGAAATATCTTATATGTACTTTCGTTACATGACTTATGTCTTATCAGCGAGTTCATTTCTCGGTTATTAAGACTTAAATAGAAATTTCGGCGAGTAATGAGAAGGCTGCCTTTGAGATGGGAAATTGCTTCTACTATAAACTCAGCATTGCTTCACAATATATGTATATTTGAGACTTCACAATTATAAAACTGCTCATGTCATAACGCATGAAGTATATAATGAATATTTATTGCTATCTTATTATAAAAAATAATTTTAATTAATCGCAAAATCATGAAAACTAGCATACAAAATAAATCATAACTGATATAATAATAAACTATAATATGGCAATAAACTATAATATGTTTAAGGTAGGTAGTTGAAAATATACCTAAATTGTATAACTGATGAATTGCAAGTGGCGGGTAAAGGGTTTGTTTCTTGAATTATTACATTGGAGTTCTGGTTTATTTTTTGATATTCAAAAGATTTTCATCGGCCTTGCCAGATTTTCAGCGCAATTTGAATATCAGAAAGGTTTAAATTTAATACCGATCGAGTTTGCAAAAAAGTTGTAAGGCTAACTTAGGTTTTTGTAGTAAGAGTATACGTAGTTTTCAAATTAATATTTTTATAAAGTAGGCTCTTCTAAGAAAATCCATTAATGTTGGGGGCTGAATACTCTGGACTGACGTATAAAGAATGTAAAACATACGTAATTATTAGTATAACAAAATTCATAGAATCAATGTACAGATAGTTGCTGGAAAAGAAGTCTTGTATTACAATTCGATACAAACATCCTCCGGATGTAAGTGGATACGCACATCCGCCCAGATACCGATGATGAACAAACAAGAAATGCTTGTTTAAGCAGCGGAAATGCTTATTTCTAAAAATCATGCGACGATGTAAGGGACAGCCATGCTGATATGAAAAATTGGTACTCACCAATTATGATTTATATGAGAGATTTGGCAGAGGCGTAGTCATGAGCTGGCGGGAGAACAACATCAAAACTCTGGAACAACGAGGGAGAGGCAAGAAGTCGAGGACGGGATTCGAAAAGCGACGTTCGGGAGTGCCAGTGCTTGTGTTCGTGTGCGGGGAAAAATCTTTTAGGCGTAATAAGTGTCAATTGCAAAAAAATGTAAGTTAAGAAAATTTTGTATTTAATTTTAGAAACGTAGTATTATATATCAGGGTTCATTAATCATTTTAATAAGTCTCATTTACAACTTCAAGTTACCTGTACCTAAGGTAATGAAAAGAAACGATTATAATGTGTAGAAATCAAAATGAATAGTTTAATATTGAAATTCATGTTTTCTTATTTCATATATATTTTTTTAAATGTTCTCAATTTGGAAAGGTCACTCATTTGTTTTAATCATGTAAATGTATGTAAATATTTAGATATTTTAAAAGAACGTTTTCTCACGTTAGTTCATGAACACATATTTATTTCAACACTACAAAAATTACTAATAAATGTTATAGTTAAATAAACATAAATTGTAATGAATAATTAAATATTAAACATAATATTGGTATTAAAGTTTGTGTTCAATGTGTCGGTTGACGTTATCCATTGTTAATTAAAATTTTAATCAATATAATGAGATTCTATTACGAATAAAATATTTGTTGGTTCATTTGAGGGTGTTGTATTGCCAATCGAACCTGTTATTTAAATCCTCTCACAACAGCCCTTGCTCATAATACATATACAGAGTGAGTTGTATGTCCTGGCACACCTGGATATAATTTAAACGGCCCGAGATATTTATGTGAAAACTTGACCCTACCTATTATAACATATATTTTTAATTTTTCAAGTTGTTGAAAATTCCCCCCCCCTTTTCTTAAGGGGGGTAAAGGGGGGCAACTAAACATTTTCAAATACAAACCCCTATCTTGTGACACCTCATTTTAAAGGGAATAAAAAAAGAAATCCAATAATCCAAACTAGAGGTCTCTACGTTTTATTTTAACAGATTTTATGACAAATTTATAATACAAAAATCAGTAACTGTCTTGTCCTGTTTTTCGTAACATGAGTCAACACTAACGCAAATTCTAAAAACAGTTACCTGTTTTAATGTAGCAGGTGTTCAAACTGTTCACCTTCGGCTGTTTGACAGTGTGCTAGACGTGTGTAAAAACTTGAGACATGATAGGGGTTTGTATTTGATAATGTTTAGTTGCCCCCCTTTACTCAATTGTAAGTTTTTAGAAAAGGGGGGCAAAATTTTCAACAACTTGAAAAAATTAAAAAAAATATGTTATAATATGTAGGGTCAAGGTTTCACATAGATATCTCGAGCCGTTTAAATTATATCCAGGTGTGCCAGGACATAAAACTCACTCTGTATATTTCACAACCTTAATCTAAACAAAACCAACCTTACAAACCTTACAAGAAGTAGTTTCCTCAAATTACACGGTGAGCAAGGAGGTTGTCCATTATCTCACAAAGATCCTCAGTCTTCAGTGGTGAACGTATAGAGACCAAGTCACATGAAGTGACATGCAGCACAAGCGAATTCAGTGTTAAAATCAAAGAAAGTAAACTGATACAACATTTATAAGTCTGATTTGTTCGAAATATCGTACAGACAAATAAACAAAAATACAATTGTCCAGCCCTCCACGTTGACTAGTTTAGAAAATCTATTCATTTAAATGTATGAAGAATACGATTTGATGATAAATATTGTACTAAATACCATTCTATCAGATCTGAAATTGGAACCCAAAAGTTGATAAAAAAGGGTAAGCATGAGGAAATGGCAATGTTTAAATATTAAATTAAGTTTTGTTCCAAATGGGTTAAAACAAGTTTATACTTGATTAAGTTTTTACTTGCGAGAGAGAAAAGACTCAATTGGTTGATTTTAAGGATCCAAACGAAATTAAATAGTTTCTTTAAATGTATTCTATGCCTGGTTCTGCCCCACCCCATTAAATTTAAAACTATTTTCAGTTATTACTCTTGTAACTAACTTGATTCATAAAATACCCTCTTGCTATCATTAGTTTCCTGTAGTGTTCCGGGGTTAAACGCAAGCCTGACTGCTGGTCAGCGTGGGATTCTTAACGTTCGCTCCACAGTGGACAACATCCAGAACTGGAGAGCAACTCACAGTATACTGATATTAACCACTTTCAATTTAAATAAAAAGGTGGTGGAAATGGACTTTAAAACTACACTCAACCCACAAAGTTAAACTTATTAGAATCTTTTCTGAGCTTACTATAGATATTACAGTTAATAAATTCAGTGCACGTAGTGTTGTACATTATAATATAAAATTAGTAATAATATATTGCCTATAATAATGGAACATCATTAATAGACAATTATTTTACTAAATAAAAAATTAATAGTAACATAATTGTCTATTAAGGATGTTCCATTAGTATATTATGACTTGTCAGAACTCATGGCTAAGATCAGTTATTCTAATTTTATTGTATGAAATAAAATCCTGTTATAACTATAAATATTGTAAACATATTTAAGAATCGATAAAACCCGGTTAAAAACTATTCGTATCCCTTACCGTGTAAACTAACGAACATGTATGGGGTGATGAAAGTTTTATAAATATATCCAATAACGTGGTATTGTGGTTATGTGTGTCTAAGCGTTATTTATCCTTTCATTACATAGACCGATATTATGTTTCTGATTAACCGTGAACCGTTAAGAGACATTTATGTTTTCCGGCAGGTACTCGCTATTATAATAACTATCAATTTGGATATTGAACCTCAAGTTTTCCATATTTCCAAGTGATTTTTCCTACGAAAACTGTATTAAAGTAATGGTTTATTAGTTTTGAACAAACATTCTTCATGCTAAGTCAAATATTTTCTATAGCATAATTTAAAAGATATTTCTTGTCTAACCAGGGATTCCGGTCTCATGAATTTTGAAGTTAAAGTTATAGGTAATAATGAAATTTTAATTAAAAAATGCAAAATGTAGGGCCACATGCCAAAAATACATAACATACTTTAGAGGAAGTTCCCAGCAAACAGAAACTCCCAACCACTAGAATATTTAAGAAATAAATGTTCCAGGTTAGAGAAAAGTTCTTTTCTATGGAACATTTCAGATTTGAGAACTTTCAGGACTATGGATACTCCATCATCAAGATTTTTTTGGCGTCTCAGAATTCTTAGGCTCTGGAAGTTTCCTCTCCTCAGAAATCATGAACTTTATACCATTATTGGAAAACACAGTTACTATCATAATCTTAATTTTACTATAAAAGAAAATACCATTAATAACAAATCGCATAGCCTACGTTGAATTGTTGCTATTATTGTTTATTAATCTGTACTCTGTTTTGTAATACGAGAATCAGTTTGATAGTGGCAAGACCCTACATACAGTAATAAATCCTCTTCTCGTTATTCATCGCTTCTTTAAACAGAGTTTAATATCCCATGTTTTAAATAGATATTAAACTTCATTTACGTTTGTAGTAAATATTCTTTCCCATAATTTCAGGGCTTATAAAACAATATACAAACGTCCATAGCTTTTTGTCTATATCAAAAATATTTATTAGTACAGTGATAAACATAGATCAATTGCCATGTTTAATCATTTGAGTCAATAAACATAATTAAACTGTCACTCTAATTACACAAACAGATGAAAGGGTTTCATTGGAAAGTCAACTGACTGCGAAATTGCTTTCAGGTATTATCACTGCGTATTTCACGTCATATCAGCGAGTTCATTTCTCGGTATTAAGTCTTGGATCACAGTTCCGGCGAGTAATGAGAGGCTGCCTCTGAGATGGGAAATTTCTTCTGGTAAAAACTCCCACATTTGTTAAAAAAATCTATATATATAAAAATGAATGTTTGTCCTTTATGGAATCGTGAACTATTGGACCGATTATGATGAAAATTTGTACGTATATGTATTTTTCCACGGAGAAGGTTTATAAGCTATGCCCATCCCTTTCCCGATTCAGGATTCCGCCCCACTGGTTACAGAAATACCCATAAGAAATGCATTGCAGCAAACATATGTTAACGTCTTTTCAAATTTTTAATCAGCTGTTCTTTGTAAACATATATTACACTTATAGTTTTAAAGCATAGAGTAAGCTTAAGAGAAACGACAAATTTTGTTTAAACTGTTTTTGCAATCACTATTAAACATAGACTTTACTATCCAGATAATACAATTCAAATTTGACGTAAAAATTCACCTTTAACTGCAATATTTATTTAATATAAACCATGCTCATGCTTGATCAGACGAGTAATGCAGATATCATAATTACTATCTTACGTTGGCTACAAATATAAAGAATGTTATAAAATCAACCTTAGTTGTTTTTTTTGACAGAAGTATGGTTCTCAAAACTCCGTGTGTACATATTCTCTCGATCGAGACAACAAAGCAAGCTCAATCGTGGCATCGGAGATATAACTAATTTAATCTAAAATTTATTATAGTAAAAAAAAAATTTACTAAGTAATATAAGGACTTCGGTTCTTAAGATTTGCGTGCGAAGCCGTGGGTAACAGCTAGATAGAGGCAGGAATATGGTACATACCTTCATAATACGCCCAAGAGGCTCACGATGGAACGACTATCAATTATCTCAGCAATGTTTAGAATGTTTTGCGTGCGAAGCCGTGGGTAACAGCTAGATAGAGGCAGGAATATGGTACATACCTTCATAATACGCCCAAGAGGCTCACGATGGAACGACTATCAATTATCTCAGCAATGTTTAGAATGTGATAGAAAAAGAATAAGTGAATATAGTGTACTGTTTTCAACGGGAAATTGCGTGCGAAGCCGCGGGCAACTTTTGCAAAAAATTATTGAAATGCGCAGCAAAGCGCGCCGGGCCCGCTAGTATCTGTATAAATATATTTTGAGATTCAAAAAATATATTAAAGTTCTTCTCTTGCAATCCCTAAAACAAATTTTGTAGATTTTCTAACACAAAATGAACATGAATTGAATATTTTTTATGCTATCTTTATGTATCTAATGAAATCAATTCTCAATTAGTGATGTTATCTATGAAAATTATTTATTTAAAAAAAAGAAATTATGCAAGCAGTATAAAATATTTTTAAATCACAATAAATTATAATTAAATATTCAATTGCAATAGGCAGAGAATCCTGAAAAATATATTTAGAATAACTTATATTTTATAGTTGACGTGATAAAAAATTTAAAATATTTGAACCGAATTGATAAAAAAGTGTTTTAAGGTGTAGGGGGGGGGATTTTTCTTATCTATTTTAAATTTTCTTCTGATAATGTACCACTATTACTGATACAGTGTAGAGTGAGTGTTTTCAACGTTTGTCTCTCGCTATCCCTCTATATATCCTCTCCTTTTTTATGAAGTGGTTTATCTTTAATGAAACTTAAGTTTATAAAATAAAGATTCATTATATCCTGCGTGTAAAATTTTTCCTCGACGTTTTGTTTTATACTTAAAAAACATAAAATTGTCTACATTCTATAAAACTTTAGAGAAGTGATAAAACTGTACATACTGTATTTTAAAAATAAATAAATATTATACCACTTTCTAGATTTGTTGCAATATGTATTTTATTATTGTTAAAATTTATTTATTTGCCGTATAGAAATAGTTTTTTCAAACTGGAGATCTATTATTTTCTCTTTTTGGTCAGTTTTATCCTTATTCCGCGTTCAGGCAGAATAACGAATTGAGCTTCGTATTTACAGTGCGAATATTATTGTTAAATTTAGTCAATAGTCAATAGTCAATTTTTTATTGCGGAGACAAAATACATTTGTATAGCAAACTTCAAATATGTTAAAATTTGGACATACATACCACATCGAGCTCTCATTCAGACATACATTTGATCACTCATTCCACGTTCATCCATCGCCAATAATTCCCACTTCGTTCGAGAGTCAGTCTTGTTATTGTGTGGTCTCCCAGTCATACTCCGGAAACTCTTTTACATTGTAAAATGCATTTGACGCTAAACAGCGTTTTAAACGAGTTTTTAACGCCTTGAGCGTCGAGGCTTTTCTTAATTCATTAGGCAATCTGTTAATAAAATGAACCCCTGCCTGTGAAGGCAAGCGTTCATAAACCACCGTCCTGTGTCTCCCAGTTCGGTAGTTGTCTCTGCCTATAGTCCCGTACGAGTGAATGTCTCGGCCCGTAATCAAGGCACATTTAGACATACAATACAACGTTGTTTGTAAAATGTAGAGGCTAGGCAGAGTTAACAGTTGCAACCTTTTGAAAGTTGACCTGCACGACTCTCTAAACTTCAGTTTTGCAATGGTGCGGATCGCTCGCTTCTGTAATTTAAACACTCTTGAAAATTGGTTCCTTGCACAGGCACCCCATAGTACCAATCCGTAAGTGAGGTGTGGATAAATCAAGCGATAATACGCCGTTATCAGAACTTGACTTGGGCAGTATTTGGCTAGAGACCTCAGAACATAAATGCCTGAGGCTAATTTTGAGCAAACGTGATCGATGTGAACATTCCATGTCAAACCTTGATCAAGGTAAATTCCAAGGAATTTTGAGGAATAGACTTCTTCTAGTATTGTATCCGCTAACATAACGCTAGGTCCATACTCAAAGTCTACTGGGTTTAAAGTGAAATTTAAAACGTTAGATTTAGATGAATTTGTATTTAGAAAATAATATAGAAAATACAACATTGTTTGTAGTGGAAGAAGTAACCCACCGCATTTATTACAAGTACCTATTGAAAAGGAGTGACAAAACAGACATTTTCTCTTAAAACTTCACTCCGGAAATTACAGTCACTGAATGATATTCAAATCTCGAGAACCATTTTATTTTAAGAATGTTTTATTAAGTATCCATGACATAACTATAATTCTCTCTGACATTTGATGATATTTGTTTAAAGAGTTTATGCTAATTATATTGGAATAGTTCTAAAATCGAGGTCCTTAGTTTTTCAATATTAAATGATGGGTGTTTATGTAGTTTATAAATGGAAGGAATTATATTTCAGGCACATATTGTGTGAGTAATTATAGTTAACATCTTTATATGTTATGCTAAATTACTCACGGCTCTTACTTTAGTCTTTACGCGTGTACGAACACTTCTGGTTCGAAAGAATTATATTTCCGTTGTCAAGGTTCAGTTTACCTTTATGCCACAATCAATATATTTTAGGCTACTTTTTAATGAAAATAAAAAATGGGGATATATACATTTTTGTATATTTTACACATGGTTCATAATAATATTTTCTTTCTATAAACTATCCCATTGGTGTTATTATTATTGTTTATAAATAGTTATGGAAAATATAGTATAATATGTGTTAAGACGACGGCGGACAATGGAAATGTAGTAAGAAAGCCACCAGCACTCTACCCCACTCTGTATGCTGAGTGTTACTACCAAGGCGATAGGTCACCCTCCTAACCTCTCTCGTGGTGTCAAGTGTTGGCCAAGTCTTTAGGTCATTCGTTCTTTACACATTTCATTCAACTTTTACATTTATCACAACTTTCAATAAATCAAGACCTAATAGGTTTAAATTTGAAACATTGACATATTCAATTCATTAAAGTAATATTACTCAGTAATTATATAACTTACTGTTATACTTTAAAAATGCTCCAAAAGATCTGCCTCGATATTTTAGAACTTAAATGTGATCTAATAAACTAATTTAACTGTTTTTTCTGTAACTGTGCGCACAATAATAAAGTATTTTTATGTACATCGGCTATTATTTACGAACGCAAAAAGTTTGTGATACGCTAAATACTTTTTTGTAGTTGTAATATTTGACAGCAATATTTTTAATAGCTCAGCTACAAATTATTTGTTAAGAATTACTTAGCCAATCTCATATTTGTGATGATGTACACTTGCTCGAAGTCAGTTTTCAGTAGGCGTTTCCAGCCAACTAATTACACTCAAACCACGGAATATCCAGACTCCTGAGGACTGACGAAGCGGCTTCTTCCTCCGTAAATTTTTTTCGGGAATTCTTCTTTCCGGACGGATGCTATTGGTTTCCTGAGAGACTGGAAGTGATGCGTGGTGCATGAGCTACGTAGTCACCATGATATTTCCTTTTGTTTCTTTTTAGGTGTACATTCTCTGTTTTACAATTAGTTCCTATCTGATAAAAATACGTTGACATTGTTTTGTTTGTTTTGGTTTTGTTTTATAGTATACTTATTATCTATTGTTGGTTTCATTCGGATATACTAGTAATATTTGTAAAATTGGTGTTGTACCGTTGAAATAAATAAATAAATGTATTATTGGTTTTGTATCCTCCCCGTTGTTACATCTTGTAAAGTAAAGAAGATAGGTTAGATTTGAACTATCCTTATTTTCATTTAGATCTATACTTTTTTATTGCCTTTGGTATTCTTTTAAGCAGTGTCTTGTATAATGTCCTCTTCTCTTTATCCTACCGATTTTTAGGTGACATGTAGCCAACCATATTGATTGCAAGCAGTATTGGCTGAAAGTGCTTGCGACGTTGTTAGTTCATAAAGAAACGATGTATGTAACTTAACGGTTTACACATGCTAATTTATATATTAAATGGTCATATTCAGACTCGAACAAGTGCTGTGTATTAATTTTTTTTAGATATACTACACGATAGAGAAAACACTATAAGAATTGTTTACTTTTCATCTATATTGTATTGATATAAAACATATTATAATTGGTTCTAGAGAGGGATGCATATTTTAAAGACAATTAAAAAAGCAAAGAAATAAAATAGATTTTTACGCTCTAAATAAGCCAATAGAGAGTATAAAAACTAAAAACAAAATAAAATTTATCGATTACATCAAAAAATAAAAATTTTTACGCTCTAAATAAGCCAATAAAGAGTATAAAAACTATAAACAAAATAAAATTATCGATTACATAAAAAAATAAAAATAAAAATAAATATTATTATTTCAGAATTTATGAATAATTTCTCGTTTGAATATTTATGACTAGACATTGTTGCTTGTGGCTATAAACTATTAACAGTTTGTATTATAAGTAGATGTAAATATTAAAACATACACGTTCAGGCAATCTCCTCTATAATCTCAGGTCGAGACAGGAAAAGCATTTGTTCTTGTTAACACAATAGTTGCAGAGTTCGTGAACTATGGGATATTGATAAATATGTTGTTTTTCTATCAAATGTTTACTACACCCGTGATTTTCAGGTACTGCTAATAGTATTTAAGAGTCGTCTTAATGTTCTCAATAATTATTTATGTTTGTATTAAAATAATTTTTAAGGATTATAATAGATCAATCGATTAAACTTTTTATAAAATATAATATATCACCTCAAAGTTTTTTCACGTGGTATTTTTCGGAAATTATATTAGAAAAGTAATATTCTTTTAGCAAAATAATAAGTTATATTTTAAAAAATATTACAATTGTTAGCCCTCCCACAGGTTTATTTTTTCACTTATTCACGACAAAGCCGATTCTAATTATTCGTGTATATCTTTATTAATTTTAGAAAGACTAACTTTATTTGATTTAGTACTTGTGAATATACCTATGCAACAGTCTGGAAAGTCTTCTTTGGTCACAAAACGTCTAATTCAAGACAATGTACAAATGTTGGTCTCATTTTAAAGCAAACAAATGTTTCACTGATGAAAGCCATAGACCTCTGTGTAGTAGGCATATTAGTTAAAAAAATGAAAATCGTAAAATGCTAATAATTTTTTAATTACACATCAATAAACGCATTTTTAACCTGATGTGATATGCTGCAGAAAGATTTTTCCGAATTTGGAAACATTTATTTATTTGATATGGCCGTTATTACCTATTAAATAATGCTGGTGGAAGTGTTTAACGCGTCAAATAAATATTACCACTTATACAATTATCTAAGTTAATGAAAAATTATAAATGCATGGTCAATAACTAACCGTATGTCTCATTTAATAAGTAAATGTGAAGTTTCATATAACATCCAGTGCAGATGTAAATGTTTCAGCACTAATGAATGGTTGTAAAATACTTGGTATGGTTCAG
The DNA here is from genome assembly GCF_021130785.1 of Homalodisca vitripennis. NCBI lineage: Eukaryota > Metazoa > Arthropoda > Insecta > Hemiptera > Cicadellidae > Homalodisca > Homalodisca vitripennis. Next base: position 80,955 of record NW_025777630.1, on the reverse strand, counting down.
GTATTTAGCCAATGTGTTAACTGAGCTATAAAAGTGGCAATTTCCAAGTTAACGATACGCACATCTGATTCACGTACGCTGCGAAATTTGTCTTATTTGTAGCTTTTATTTATTTTATAATTTCTACGTCCTCAGTAATTACGACCATGTTGTATTATTGAATTTTCTTGATAGTAACGCCCGTTATATGCAGGTAATGTTTAAATAATTGAAATAATGAAATGTGTTAAAAATCTTAATAATTTAAAGAACTTATGAGCTATACATATGAGTGAGAATGGTGGCCTAAGCAATAGGTATTGCCTGAAATCTTGCCAACTACGTTAAATATCATAATAAGAACTTTGTTATTTTCATCAAAGTGTAAGTTTATATTATCTTTTTAACTGGTTCAATACATATTAATATTGAGTACATCTGAATGAAAAAATCTCATAAACCATTTATTTTAACTAACAAAAATATCTGTTAGAGACATAGTATCTTTTTGAGGGGTTTAAATGTAGTTGAAGCAATTGCTATTTGAGGCTGTCATTTTACAAGGAAATAAAAGGAAACATTAAAAAACACGCAAAACTTCGTCGTACATATATACCATTATGTTCAGTAATATACATGAAATATTATTTTTAAAGTATAATATAAAAACTTGTAATAACTAAAGATTAAATCGAATCCCTATGCGAATTGGTTAAAATATAATTTATGGGAAGGTTATATGAAATAGTGTATTGCAAAGTTTGTTAAAAATAGTTAAAACGTCTCCTAATTCAAATCACGCCATTAGTGATCAATAGAAGGCAAATTAGAGTAAGATTCGCAAAATACTTTCAATGAACATTTCAATGCCAGAACAAGTAGAATGAAATTCATCATAGAAGTTGTCTGATACTCCTTTGTGTATCGGCTTCTCAACTGAAGTAGAGTAGTGAATACTTTCTGTCTCTCATTTGAATATTACCTTTTTATTTTGAAAAAAGGGGTACAATATGAATATGAGCTGTAAATATTCTTTTCCGAAAGATCGAGTCAATTACTTTCTATAAGTAGCTGTATACAGATGAGTTATTTTTTTGTATATTTATTTAGCATTTATATATTTTAACGCGCAGTAGCATAGGCTACTCTCCACAAACATATTTATTGAAATTATCTATGATATAAACTTTAAATAATTTATAATATAAAATACCAATTTAACTATACGCATGCGTGTTGTATATGCGGTTATCAAGAAAATAAAATGGCAAGCAAATAATAATAGAACACTAAAAACTACTGCAAATTCCAATTCTAATTGGCTGATCGTAAGTGAAGCCAAAACTTGTGGCTAGAAAAATTAATTTTGTATTAGTTCCCGCTCGATTCTTTGAAAACAAACAAATGTTTGTGCTTGAAATTTTGCATTAATCTTCAATTCTATACAAACAACAACAAATTCGATAATGGTACAGATCACTTGGAATCAGAGTGAATATTAGCAACAATCTTTACACAGCATATGGGTTACGATTATGGGTACGAAAAAGTTTAGACAAAATATGTCCAAAGTATCCGCGTAAAATCAAGTAACATTTTAATGTGCGATCGTACCATATGCAGCTTATTTAAATGAGGAATATATTTTAACCGTTGTAAGTAACCGCAGAAAATGCAGTTACGTGACACATAATGTGTTTATCTGTTGTGGTGGTGTAGCTTTCTGACTGTCCGTTTGTGTGTTATAACTTATTACAAAAATCTTGCATACTTAGAACATGATAAACAGGGTCCTATTTGGTAAAAGAACTATTGCTTTAGTGTTAAAAATTAAAAGAACTGTCAGTCCATAGGTCTATGAGCTACCTCTTCTTTTAAGGGTCGTTGGTACAAGATACTCCATTGTATTACGAGTACGCGTATTTCTCATACTGAAAAAAAAAACTATATATAATGTTATGTTTCGATGAAATTAGCCTACTATGTTCTAAGTAACATATAGGCACTTACATTAAATGCTACAGTGTTTTTTTATATTTTAAATTATATAACTTTCAATTATTTTAGAAATTCATTACAAAAGTTTTAGTTTTATTCCTAAGTAACTAATAAAAAAAGAAAAATGTGTTTGGATGTGCATTAATTTTATATTTGAAATTCCTATGAGCCAAAATCAAGATGGGTGCCATTACAGTCGCTTTTAAGTGACTCATTGTTTTATATAACTTTAGCTCATGTGAAAATAATTTCTTGTACACAATATATTGTAAGTTGTATAAAATATACGTTGCAACAATTTAATGCACTCTCATTTTTACATATAAGTAACAAATATAATCTTATAGGAACTATTAGTGATAATAAAATATACTGTTTATTGGTTTAATATAATTTTTCATAGAGCAAATATTACTATGATTTTGTAAAAAACTATGAAAATTAGGTTTGATTTATAATAATATTTTTATATCATCTTGCCAAAAATGTATAACTTTAATCTCCTTATTTTATTCTATAAAGCTAAGTGGGTTCAAAGTATTTTAAAGAAATTTATTGCAAATTTAGTTTTTGGTTTTATTACAAGGAAGACCACATATAAGGCAATATAATAATACCGGTATTATTTTTATTACTTTTTTGTTTAAGCGGAAAACAATTAAAACATTAGAAACTTTATTAAATCTAATGATAAAAAGTTTTATGTACTGTACTAAAAATTATTAAAATAATGTTTTCTTAAATACGTTTCGTGTTTTTGAGATAAACTCTAACTTCAAAAATTAGCTCTTTCATAAAACGAAGCAGGGATTTTTATATTAAGCTACATATAGCCCAAAAATTGATTAGAGGGATTTTATATAACAAGCTGTAACCGTATGTTTCACAAAGTATATTTATACCAATATTCGCCTAATACAAAAGGCAATATTAAGTTACAAATCCAAATCAAACGATGACCTGTACCGTTTGGTGCAATACAAGTTATACACAATCCAGATCCAATATGATCAGCAGTTTGTTTCGTATTATTATATTTCCAGCAATCTTTTATAAATTAGTTCAGCAATCAGTTTATTGTCGTTACTCATCTCTAAGTGTTATTTTTACGATATTACGTTGTTATATGTTATTGTTAGTGACGATATTGTTTCTTTCGTTTCCTTTAAAGAAACAGCAAACAATTAAAAACGATTGTTGGCTGACTTGCATAAATCTAATGTCATGGTAATCAAACCTATTTCATCATCAACTGCGTATTAAAGTTTAATTATTTTGACTGATTTTCTCCTCTTACAAATTCAAATTATATTAGTACAGATATGGTTATATTCACTCCTCACTTTCACAGGAGTAAAACGTATCGAATATAAACGATAATATTTTTTTAAGTGTAGTTATTTTCGTTATATGTAATAATTTTTTAAGGGTTCTACAAGTATCTGATATCAATAAATGCTCAAATGGTACAATATTAAACCGAATATAACTAAAAGACGAATTGGATCAACACCCAGTAATGTACCGAATTGATGGATAGTTTTTTCTCCTATAAAATTAGCAATGTAGTTGATATAAAGTTTTTAAAAATAAGCTTCTCAAAATGTCAAATATTTTTAGGAAGACGACTGATATTCACAACAAAAGCATTACACTTTGTCTCAATACAAAAATCTATATTCCCATGAGAGATACACGATTCGCTGCTATACTTCTGTTGAACGACCGATTCAAAAAGGAGTATCAGACCTCTTCTGAAAGGAATTGAATTCCAGTTATTCTGATCCGTAAGTGTTTGAGAACTCTTTGCGCATCTATTCTATTGCACCTAGTACGAATAATGATGGGTGTAATTTGAAGTAGCGATTGTTTTACCTGTAACTGAGAAAGTTAGGCCATTAAATGTTTAGAATTATCTTTAAATGGATTTGGACTTTTGAACTTCTTACTTTAGTACATTGTTGAATTTAGTTAGTGAAAAGTGAATTTAATAATTTTTAATTGGTACATTTACATTACAGATGGAAACTTCGTAAAACTTTAAGTCTGAAAAGTGCCGTTATCGCATAAACTATATGTCGGTAGAAAATAGAAGTCTGGTAATAACGTATCATTGTACCTTTAGTTCCTTAATACAGGTACCGTCGTAATGCGCCAGTTTAGTAGCAATATGTGCTTAATAACATCAACAGTAGTTGTGCAACAAACTGTGCTAGATTGCAACGCTAAAATGCTCCGCATGAATTTTGCGCCATTCTCTCAAAGTTTTTTTTTTCAGATATTGTAGTCACTAAAGTATTATTTCGTTGAAGAAATTAGTACCTATACCTACAGAAAAATGCTATTTCTTGTTCTTTTATCTTCAAAACACTACAGCAAGCGGAATAAATTGTAAAGATTTGTATTTTACACTTATGGTAATAATACCAAAAATTGTTTCATGTTATACAGTCTTCTGTAGAAATTTTCTATCAATACAGAGAAGGACTCATAGATAGGAACGAACTGTCCCTTGACCTTGTCATTCCATTAAAATAGATTTGTTCATTAGACCTATGAAAAAGACTTCATGAACCAACAGACCTATTATCGTGTTACAGGAAAAGAGCATACGAGTTGAGTTTTATTAATATTTTTTTATTATATGTTAGTAACGTAAATTATAATGGTGAAAATTTTAATCATGTTCTATTTACGTACACATTCTATTTTTTATTTCTTGTCTAATTTATTTTATTGTAAGACCTGACATTTTGAAGACGTCTAGTCTAGTTTAGTGAACTAAAAAACAATTAAAGTGTATGAAAGTGATAGTCATTGATGTTGTAAGAAAGGTGTTTATTTAAAGCCTGCAAACTTGTTCTCTAGGATAATTTGAGTTAATTGTTATACAACCGAAGTAGAAACATCGTGTAGGATAGGCTATGTAACGTTTGTGTTGGAAGCGGATAAATAATCAAACATCTGCTGATTAATCAACACAATTACATGAAATGTATTGTGCATATTATAACTATACATTATATATCCTAATTCGTAAAAGGTTTTTAGAAGGTAGTTTAATAGTGTACTAAGACTGTTTGGAAATTGAAAAAAAAGTTCATTCACAATTATTAAGCCGATCATTTTAACTTTGTTTGAGTAGAATAGCCCTGCTACCCTTTAAAGCAAAGAAACTGTACCATCTATAGGTATTTTTACCATTCCAATTGACTTATACAAATATATTATCAGCATAGTATGATTGCCGATATAGAACCTTGCTTTACCATGTTTAGTAACACGTCAACATACAGTTTTTATATATTTATTATATTGGTAAAATCACAGTTGTTGTAACTCTGAAGTAAATTATAAGCATTCATTTTGTTAAAAAAAACTGTCCAATATCATTAATATTGAAAATTTGAATTAAACACTTAAATTTATATCAGAAACAATTGTTATAAAATACAAATTTAAATGAAAAGAGAAATAATTGAAAACAGTATTTCATTCAATAAACAATACATACCATGATTAGAAGAGATCTGAGCTGCAAGTCATTAAACTTTGAGGTGTTTTTATTGTGCCGATAAATAATTTTCGCTGTGACTTGACAACCTGTCCAACTCAGTACTTAACCTTACTTTTAATTCATTTGGTAAGATCCTACAATACATATATTTAAAAAAAATTTAATTTAGTAAACAATTAATTCCAATCAATGGAATTTTTTGGATTTGTTTATGCAAGTAAAATCAGGTTATAATAGTTAATACCTTCCATATAATTTTTCTTGAAGTATCACATGATAATGGAATATACACATTTTGTCACTAACGAACATAATTTAAAGTTCAATGCAAATTCTTTCATGTTATGTCATAAAACGTTGACATAAATGTGATTTTCCTCTAAAAATAAGCAAGCTTTATATCATAATATTCCTTAATTTTCAAAATGACATTAATGTTTAATTGGAAATTATATTCAATGGTATACTGTGTTTAGTATTTGGATAACCACCAAGGAAAGCAATACCTGTACCTATATAGCAGCGCCAGGTGTTCAGTAACACGACTATACAGCAATTGTACAGCAGTGCCAGATTGTACCGTTACGTGCCTCCGCTTAAATGTTCCGCTTATTGCGTTTCCCAGTAACTGCGTGTCCACAAAATATTAATAATTAGAAAATGGTTAGGTGTAGCACTATATACTGCACTAAGAATTTCTATGAACACTATTAGAGAATTTTTTTTATAAAATTTGTGTTTATTTTCCAAGAATTAGGCAGTTTAGCCTATTATGCGGTTTAATAATGTAAACATTGTACATACTAAGCCGTTAGATTTTCTTATTTGTCCACATCGTCCCAAACTTTGTTTAAACTACCAATTAATTGGTGATACAGTATAATATCGTTTAAATATCACACCGCATAACATATAGGGTAAACATTAAACATTTATCATGTATAGTATTTTTGTATTTACTATCTTAACCTAATGCGAACGGACATACGCTTATATTAAATAGATTGATAGAAAGTTATTAGATGTAAATGAGTACAAGCCTTGATGTTATTAGTTATGCAAAAGATAACTCAACCAATACTATAAATTGAGCGCTCGGAATGCCCTCAAGTACCAAATACTTTAAAAGTAGCAATCAAAGTTACGTGCCTCACCACTAGCGTCGGACCTCAGCTTACCATGTCCGCATGAATAAGTGATCTCCTCTGAAAGTAATACAATGAAAGGTACCATTGAAAGACGAATTGACAGAAGTGATGCGTGAAACTGATACCTTGTTATAGCTTGTACAATATGTACTTTTCACCCATACAAGACCTTAAGTTTTATTTTGATAAAAATCCTATGTTAATTTGATAGTTATATTAATTTAACCCTACAATTACTGAATTGCTTATAAGATATTCAGATCTTTCAAAAATGCCAATTCCAAACTCAAATAAAAAAGTGAGTATCGATTGCTAAATTATAAATAGAAATATTTAGTTAACTCTAGAAGATTTTGTTTCAAGTGTAAACTGAATTTCTTAGGATCCAATCATAATTGAGATTTTGTGTAAGAGGGATACTGTAGTAACCTTTGTAATGGAAACGAGGATACAACCTAACATCTACAGATTCTTTAACTTAAATCAAGACGGATTTTCCATAATTAAATAAGAATGTCAAAGGCTATACCTACTTAATAAACTAGAATACCTCATTCATCAGGACTAACTTTTTAGATTTAAATTTCTGAATTATTATAAAATATTTTATGATATGTATTATTTACGTAACATATTTCTCCAAAACAAGCCATATATTGTAAACAAAGCATGATAACTAATATAAATAGTTTTATTCAGTAAAACTGTGTCTCATTACTCAAGTTGTTTGGCTTCTTGCATACTACTCATAGATCACAAAAACTAAATGTTATCCTTTACAATTAAATAAATGCCGGATATCGAAATAAAAATTGCTTCATTTACCCTTGCTACCACTCTACCTTAGAAAATTAACAAGAATTTAATACTAAGAAGGTTGATTACTTAACATGTTATAAATTAACATTATTAAATATAAAAAAATAATTTAATTTAGCTTTGAAGTAAACTAAACGACATAAACTATGGACAAACACTATGATCGGCTCTTTACACCGTTCTTGGTGGCAGACCCGACGATTGATTGACCATTAATACTTCAAAAATTATCAGGAGAAGCATTACAGAGGTAATGATCTTTCTTCTCAATTTATTATAACATTACACTGTAGCCATATATAATTTTCATACTGGCTGACATATTTCTAAAATCTTTGTATTTACATATTTAAACCATTTGGTATTTTCATTGTAATAAAAGTTATGTAAATATTTATTTGTGGAGTCGCCTGATGAGGAAATCTTCGGTTTCGAAAGGCCTTGCCCGAAAAATAAATAAATTGGAAATGTTATGCATTATTTACCCCTTCACTAAACGAAATATTACAATTGTTTATCGAATCATGGGAATTGGTTTTAAAGTGTCTCACTTTATTTTCGGTCAATTTGTCAAATCATATATCCAAATATTCTATGTAGCTGTTCTAACTTCTTGGTATGAGGTTCTTGTCACAAACACTTAGGGAAAAATACAAACTAAAAGGTCGTGCTCAGTCACAATGTACGGTTCATTCTATAAGGCAGCAAGAAACCTGGGGAACTTTCCAATGTTGTACACCAGAGTTTTGGTTATATCTGGTCAAATAAAAACCAATGTTTTATTATTTAACGAAACAAATCTCTAGAACATTTATATGTTATGTTAAGACTGGCTTTCGTCACGCATACAAAATTGAACATTAACTTTGCATTAAAACATAAAATAAAACTTTTTAAATGAGGTAGGGGCTAATGTTCTTTTTATTAACACGGTGTCGAAGTTATATATAGTGTTTAATGGAGCAGCAACTGTAAAGACCATCACAGTCGCCACAGTATTGAATTGCAATTCACAGACACAATAAATCACGAGACAGAAGGGGTTAAGCCTTAGCACGGGAGTGGGAAACGATTATTGTACGGACGACTTTGCTAATTATGCTGGACTATGAGTTTCGTGATATTGGCATTTGTATTTCAAAAACCATAGTTCTAAATGGTCCTCATCACATATATAAAAAAATTTAAAGTGAAAATACTTTATACATCAAAATTTATTAACTGTTTTAAATACAAATATGTATGAGAATTAATTTTCTAAGGAAATAAGTAAGCCACCTATTGAATTACGTAAAAAATGGTACTAGAAAATGGACAAAATTAAAATGAAACTGACCAAATTTGCGTATATAAACAAACAAAAATTGTCTAATTAAATGCGTCATGATTTAAAAAGTCATTAAGGATACATAACATGTTATGTAACAGAGTTTGCTTTTGTTACATGCAATATTTCTAACTTATAGTATTTTTATTCTCACTAAGCTTTGGAAACAAATAGACAGAAAGGTTACAGAAAGTAAATTCCTGTATCCTCCGGACAGATAATGGAGAAATTGTGTCAGCCTACTCAATGATGGTCATTAAACATCTATGGAGTGACATGCACCATCGTCGAACTTGCCTTAATAGAATTTAGGTTAATGCAAAATTTCAAGTGTATAGGTAAGTTCGTTGTCAAGATATCGTAGAGACAAACGTACAGAATTAAATGTTGCTACCCCTCGAGTGATAGGCTTCTATAAAGGAATAGCGATAGGAATAGAACATAACAAATGTTAAACATGTCAAGTTAGGTTTAGGTCAATTGACCTTTGTGACATTTATGAATGGATAACAGCAATCATCATTTTTGCTGATTCACATTTGAAACAAAATTACAAACGCAGATGAAATTTAGATCATTGAAATTCTAATACTAAACAATCCAATAGTTTATTATGAGCAGTACTTAAAATTTATAATACCAAAAGTATAGCTCAATGTTAGAAAAACTTTTTCTAAGGTGTATACTAAATGTATAACCAACAAATTGGATACAAAAACGGTGCAACTGTTAGAACATGATAAAATAATTTAAATAAAATAATTATTAAGGAGTTTATAAGTTTCACCTACTCTATAAAGGTATCACTTACTGGTTTAATTTATTTCAATTCAATTACTACTGCTAGCTGTCAATAAAACGTAAACTCTAATTGCAATTAACTCATATTAAATCTATAAACATATAGGAAATACTCTACATTACATTTACATCTAAATTTTCAGAAAATACATAGATTAAAATATTATGTAGACCACATACAACTAGTATACGTGTAAAGAAGAGATACAGACGAATTTTGGTTTAATTTTGAATATTTCATTAAAGAAAACACTTTGAACGTGACAAAATTTCTGATAATGTAACTATTAATCGTTAATTTTAACATAGAAATGCTGCCATTCATTTAATAAAATACCATTTCTTTTCTTACACGAAAAATTTAATCATTAATTTTAATTCCTAATCATTGGATGTCATATTTATAAATACTAACCATTGGAATTAGTTACTGATTTTTTGAAAACGGTAAAAAAAGTAAATTTAAGATCGGTACATAAAAAATCTATATAAATAATGAGACTTATCTATATAATACAAATTTATACAATTTAGGTATCTGAGAATTCACCTATCAGATTAGCAGCTATTCAGATAAGCATTTCGCTTTAGAAACAAAATGTTTGAAAACATATTTTAACAAACAAGACCAAGCAAATTTAGAAGTTTATTATGTGTACTCTTATAGAGCTTCATGTAGTTTAGATATTGTCGGGCCCCAGGTGATATTTTTATGTAGCGTTATAACAGATAATGTTCCACATATAGATTATGTAGTCGCCTAGGGCTTCTGAACCCAGCATTTGTGAAATAGCTTAATGATGAGTTTCCTATTATGAGGTCAACATAGTTATTATTTGTTACGCTAATTTACCAAATTTTGTAAACACATAATATTTGTTTAAATCCTAACGAATTTAGTGTGCTTTTTGTTTCGACATTACTTACTTACTTACTTACGGCGACTTTTACAGCTATTCTGGCCGTTTGTCGCAGTCAATACGCCATTGTCTCTTGCATAGCCATGCATCCTCTTCAATGTTTCTTCTTTGCATGGCTTTCTCTATATTCCATCTTTTCACATTAACCTAGGTCTTCTTCTTTTCCTATTCCTTGTTGGTCTCCAATTCCATACTTTCCAAGGGATCCTATCTTCATTCATTCTTTTCATGTGACCATACCATTGTAACTGTTTTCTCTCTATATTGTCCGTAATTGATGATTGAACTTTCAATATCTCTCTTATTATCACGTTTGGAACTCTATCTTCTAATGTCAGTCTACAGCACCTTCTCCAATAACTATTTTCTACTGTCTCTATTCTTTTCTTCAACTTTTGAGTTATTGTCCATGCTTCTGCACCATACGTTACTGTACTTTCGATGATTGATTCATAAATCTTTCTCTTTATGCCCTTTCTTATATTAAGATTCCACAGTATAGAATTTAACTGACTAACTATAGATTTTCCCTTTGTGACTTTGTTCATGATATCTTTTTCATCTCTTCCATCACTTGTTATGGTAAATCCTAAATAGTTATATTCGTCCACATTCTTTATTACATTTCCATTTATGTTCAGGTCTCTTCCTTCTCTCCCGATAACCAAATATTGCGCCTTGTCCAAGTTCACTTCAAGCCTCCATCCTTCATACTCCTCTGTAAGTTTCCTTAGCATGTACTCCAAATCCTCTTCATCTTCAGCAACAACAACCTGATCGTCAGCAAATAATTAATGCTTACATTAAATTCTTACGTTAAATTGCACATTAATGTTACATTAAATTATGAAAGAATAAGGCCATTAAGGATGCTTCTCTGAGCTTTTGTTTTGAAGTGTACCGTTTACTTTATTGCATTAAGTACTGTTGCATTAACAAGTGTAAATGATTCTCTGCGTTTATTTAGACCTTAAAAAAAATAAACTCAAATTAGAAGCGTACTACTGCTCCAGACGCATTGCTATCAGATAATATTTTACCTCCTTATCAGTGTTTGGGGTTTCACATTCATAAAGTTGTACTATATCCTAAAAAGTATGATAAATAAATTTATCAGATATAAAAAATGTTAATAAAACAGAATTATAATAGCAGTAAAAGCTAGGTGCTGTAATTTAGATTTTAATTACATTGTAAGTATTGTAGTTCATATTCCAGAATACTTTATATATAAACGTTTGATACTCTTATAGAATAAAATAACTTTTTTCCAGATTCGGGTTCCCGACAAACTTCTGTACAAACATTTGGTTACAGATAGGCCGTTACTGGACTGCAAGAGCTAGCAATCTGTATGTAAAACAGCACACGTGAACTCGGTGTAGGTTGACTATAATTTATAAGTATATTTAATTTGCACCTGGAAATACATTTTTATAGCGTAAAAAAATTAATAATTCATAGATACTTACGAATTATAAGAATCAAATATTAAAATAACTAACACAATATAAACCCCATGTAAAACTATTTCAAATTAATATATGCCTTGAAATAAAAAACGTTTCTACCTTAATTAATTATTCATCGATGTTTGCTGTGCTCATGTTTACCAATGTGATTTTTTTATTTCTGTAGAAAATCGATTCAACAATAATTCCACACCAGATTGACTCGCAAGGGAATATATCTAACAGATATTTATTATATATTTACATTAAATCGCGAACGTATAAGGCCATTAAAGATACCTCTATGAGTTTTAGACCATTTCATTCAAGAGAATGCCAAATATTTCTATTTGTATACAGGATATCGAAATTTATTATTTTGCATAAACCTTTATTTCTATATTGGTGTACATCCGTTCATTGTCACTTATTCGTTTTTTTATCATTTTTCAAGCTGGATATCTAAAAAGAAATACTTAGATGTTTGGCATTATGCATTAAACCTTCTTTCTACATAGGCAATGCCTAATAATGTGCACTCTTTTCCATAGGATGTCACTAATGCTCTTAATAGCGATATAATTTATGCAATGCATAGTCTGTAGTATTCATACCTTGTTTTTATATGGAATCTTTTAACTTATCCTTTAAACCTTAATCTGCCCATTCCCCAAAGACTAAGGATAAACGGAAAACAATGAGAAACATATAGTTATTTTTGACATTTTTAATGTGGTTAAATGTGATAACTAATTAATACTAAACACCATACATGTTTAATATTGATTTAAGACTTAGAAATAAAATCGTACTTCTATAACTTTTGTGAAATATTCAAAGTCCTCCTTCATAAAATTTAGTAATAAACAACAAGAATAATAATATTGATAAATATTGAAATAACCAACCTTATGTAAAAAATTTCATTCATTATTTTTATTCGCTTAATTAGGTAATTAACATATTTTACGGAAAAATATTAATTTTCATTCTGATCCGAATTTATTGTGCATTTGATAATATTAGAAATTTAAAGTTTTTGATCTATTTACCCACATATATATTCATACGAGATATTCTTATTTCTCTACAGTGATGAATCAGAGTGAAGCTGAATGCTGACGCAGCAGGACTCTGAATCTATTCTGAGATTCAGAATAGGAGTAGAATGCTGACGCATCTCCGTTGCTCTAAGTGTAGTGCTTCCATCACTTTACCATACAGCTGCCAAGAAGCATTTCTGTGGCGCAATTTTAGAACCACTAAACGTTTTATATACTACTCAACGTATAATTACTTTATTTTAGTTTGTATTTTTATTCGTACTTTAAGTCTTTGTTAAAAACGTTTTAAACTTTATTCTCTTATTCGTTTTATACTAATGACAGCCAAAAAGTATAGATATTTCAGCTATATTAATGTTATTCTAATTTTATTAACCAAATGGATTTTTGAATAAGTTAAATGAATAAACATTTGATCTTTGTTGGTTTTAAACAAAGACTCATGGTATTTAAAGCTATACTCAAAACTAACACTCATATTTGACCGTTTAGGTTGTGATGATAAACACTAAAATATGTTTTAAAGTATTATATAGAATAACTAAAAACTTGTACTATCTTAAATGATTTTTTATACAGAAAATATATGAATAATTGATACTAATCAGTATAAAAATACACTTATTGTTAATAGACAATAAAATACAGAAATGCAGAAATTTTATTACAAATAAAATAATATTGGTTTACATTAATTATAAACCTCGTTAGAAATATATTGCTAAATAGGAACGTACAAAAAACATTCGGGAGTAAGTTTATATACAATTTCCTACAGGCTTATATCTTCTTATAACTTCTGGCCGGTTTATATCTTCCAGCTAAACCTAGACTGGGCACATATAAAACGGATGTGAGATTTACATCAGAACTACTTATGGATGTACAGGAGCAACACAACAATAACGGCACATTTCGAAATTTTGGAGTGCAAGCGTAACTCGATAGGTCTAATCTACTTCGGAAGATGACTTTTTGGGGTCGGAGGGATTCGTTCCCTAAGAGTGCACCCCTGGCCTCCTTTAACTGGAGGGGCTGGTTCAGAGCTGGTTTCCCCTTCTTCCAAGAAATCATGACATGAGATTAGTGCCTTAAATTCTTTCTCATGAATCTCGAGAAAGAAATTGGCGGCTCCTACAGCCAACCTTACCCATCCGGAATAGGTTCTCATATGACTAAGTGCAATTTCCTAAGCTTCTTGTCCTTAAAGAGCCAAAAATATATGCAATTAACAAACATCTCTAGCTATATAATATCTGTAATTACCCCGTTTCTCTCAATCATTTATACCAGTGCGAGAACCTCGGGTATCTCGCAGTTTTGCACTCAACATTTAATACAAAACATTACATATATGGAAACTAGTGGCAGGTCAAATATAGGACAACGTATTAGATCAGATTATAGACTAAAGTATTATAAGTATTGATTTATGTTTTGTTTGCCTTAGTTATTTTCATATGTTTCACTCTAGTTGAATGGTTTTATAATTCTTGTTGGAGTGACTTGGAAGATGTATTTGCGTAAAATGTATATGCATGGTTCTCTGGGTGTCATGTGGAATAAGAAGGAGTTTTGTGAATACATGGGTGCGTGTAAGTAAATGCTGAAATAGCAATGTGTATAAGTAGTTAGTGTATGCTTATAACATAAAGTTTGGTTGTGAGTTAATGAGCCGAGCGAAGGTGGTAATTTTCAATATGAGGGACGCGAGTCTTTTCCATCTGTCGGCAACCCGTGGGATCCCAAACTGAATCCTTCAGAGAAAGTGTCATCTTGATTTTTCGGGTATTTTTGGATAATTTATATAAATTTTCAGTAGCCTCTTAATAACACATAGGCTTTTAGCCCATGTAAGTGTATTCTGATATAAAATATTTTAGATTAAAAATATTCGTGACATTTATTGCACTGATCTAAGTAAGTGTTAAAATTATTATGTTAAACTCTTAACAGAATAAGTAATTGTTTAATCTGATTTGTAACTGTTTGTCTGCAAGCAATAAAACTTTTCTCTAACTTTTACTCCAGCTGTCTCTGTCATAATCTCTCTTAAGAGGATGTGTCGGCCACAAAGCCGTTTAGCTGACACACATTGAAACCAAGCGTGAAAAATAAGACTTTACGTACTTTTTATAGGTGTATTGTATAAGTTTACTGCGGGTTAATAATGAAATGATTGTTGCATTTAACATTTGATGTATATTAGATATATTTACGTATGTAAGTACTAATATATACAATTGTAAAGTTACTACAGGAAACAAGCATAAATGTGTATAATTTAATTAGTGTATATTACGATACTCATAAGATACTCAAGATTAAATATAGAGTATAAACCTCTTTTATTAAATATAATCACAATTTTATCAATTTACCAGCAACTAGGCATTACAATCTAAGTTTTTAAAGTAAAAAAGTTAAGGATTTGAGGTGAGTTAATATTTATAACACAGTTTAACACTTTATTTATATGTTAGAAACGTATTCGTAGATATTGCTGGCAGTTAAATACCGTTACTATATAATGGGAAAACCTAACGTATAACTGATGAAAGAAGATAATCTTAAACGTTAAGTTTTGATATTTAAATGTTTCGTTTTGAGCTTCTTCTTCGTCGGCTATCTTCATACGAACATGATTCCAGATTCCAAAAGTAAAGTCTGAGACCACGTCGGATACCAGATGCTGCAATAAAATGAAGGTAAACTAGAGCTTAACTCAAAATTCAATAGACTCAACCCTTCTTACCATAGCTACGATATGTGCATACAAATATGTTTTTGCACTGAACACGATTCTCAATCACTGTTTAATATTTTCTTTATTGAAATATTGTTAATTATACCGTTACATTTGTTTTTCATTACTAAAATTAAAGAAATATGTGAGTTTGCAAAATGAATAACGTATAGCTCAAATAAAATATTGCCCAAAACGTTGAGGAAAGTGTCATTCAAATACTACTTTTAAGAAGTCTGCTTTAAAAATTTACCTAATAGAGATAACCTCATTATTTTTACAAATATTTTTATTTAATTAGTCACTTACCACAGACCTGCTTGTGAAATGGTTTTGATTATGCTTAAAAGTCCCAATGCCTCAACAACGAATTAAGTTATTAAGAAACGTTTTGAAGAGGAAAACTTAGATAGTATTTTTGGTAGCTGTTACATCATAAACTATGAATCCTCTGCATCAGGTGTTGGATGATCTTGATGACCCGTATCGCGTGTATGTATTTATCTTATTTATAAATCTATCAATTATTGAAAACTTGTGGATATACGTAAACTATCCAACGATTTACCCTTATCAAAACTGACTACGTAACTCCACAAAATCGACTCCTTGGGATTTAACTTTGCAACCAATATCGCAAATAAAAATTATTACTTATTTAAATGTGACCATTTAAACAATTTTAATACCTTTAGTTTCTTTTTTTTATTTTTAGTTTCTTACAAATCCTTTATTTATACTTATATTTTCGAGATATGACTTTATTTATTTATGAGCTAAATACTAACATCATAGATCATTCGATTACAGCGAAAAAGAAAATTCGTATTTATACAATTGTAAGTCTTATTCACAATACTGCATTAAAGATAAACCGTATCCTTATGTTCAAACATAAAATATCACAATATAAACCAAAAAAATATAAAGTCAAAATTATCAGAACTTAATGATAAATGGCATGAAACTCTCATTGATACTAACTGATTGATAATGAAGCGACAACGTCATCATTGAATTTACTCGAAGTCTTAAGAGAAGAAATTGATGTTATGACAAAAGACATCATAAAACCGGTGATATATATGTTTATGCATTTATTTATGTTCTGGTAATAAAGAACGAAATGGATCCTGTAAATAAAGTGTGAGATTAAAATTATGATTGCATAGATACCTACAATAGCTCGATGAATAACGAAAAGAGTTATTTAACAGTATTATTTTGCACAGTTCCTTAACAGTTTATGTAGCCAGTTGTTTCTTTCACATTAAGTTTGATTTAGAGAAACTAAGTATAACTCCAGGCTCCAATAAGGTAGTAACAATGAGAAAACCTAGAGTTTTATCATTGTTTGGCACTAATAACACAACCAAAGTTTTATGTGCTATTCAAAACACAACTATTATTTGTTACACAACTTATTAAATCAATAAATATTAAACTAATAGTTACGTTACAATATGTAGCTTGTGGTTTGTGACTGATAAAATTTAATACAAATTTAAAAGTTAATTTAAGATTTTAAAGTTTGAGTTGTTGTATCCTGATATTCACGCAAGATATTTAGTCAACTTGAGCTACAGAATAATAAGTAACAAGATTTCAGAGGAAACGGTTCTCTCACGACTTGATAAACTTTGACTTTCTAGAGAACATACCTTTCTATATAGTGATCATGTTGCAGCATGTTTTCGCTGAACCTGGGTCGTTTGTTTAATGCATATATAGAGACAGTGTACTAAATACTTCGTTCTTGGTGTCAGTCTTATATTAGTTAACTCATTTTTATTAAATAAATTTAAAAATATGAGTTTTGTATGTTATTTTCAGAGTTACATAGGTAACATGTGGTTAATAGATTTAATCACTTCTAATGGCAATAAGATACTTTCCATTAAAGCCAAAATGTGTGAAAATCGGCGTTTCCTTGAACTAAATCAGTTCATCTTTCTTTAGCAAAAAACTACTTACTCATGTAAATATAGATTTTTGCTGTATAATAAATGCGAGGTTTAGCCAAAAGGAGCATTATTGGTTCAAAACAGCTGATTGTAACACCAAAGCGAATGAAAATAGTGTATCGCCTTATAATTGCAATGACGATTCCTTGTGAAAGAATAATTACTGCTCTAAAAATTTTGGACAATCTCTTTAAATATATTTTATAAGATATCGTTTTTTTTTTTAGATGTATTGATGAAACGTATCGTTTAGTACTCGTTCTATTACGGAGCTCGATAGAGTTTTCCCCTCTCGGCTTTACCTGGCGCGTGAATGCAATCTGGCCTCCCAATAGGTAACCTTCGAGCCTAGTAATGAAGTTTAGTTTTTCTGCTATACAATGATAGTGTATCTTTCCTTTGTTTGTAAATATATGGCACACTACAAAGAAGTTGCAAATGTTACATCCATATTCTCGTAGACCGATCCGTAATCAGATACAGGAGTTACTGAAATCGACCAAAATGCTAACACTTTTACCTTCTTCTGGAATTTTAATCCTAAATACACGACGCACAAAACTTAGTTATTAGGTCTGCAAAAGTAGATCGCTATAAAAATACTTATTTACACGACATGTTGATTTAAATTAAGAAGTAAATGTAATGTTTAATATTACAAATATTGTATTCTTTATAATTGGTTCACTAATTAAAATCTTTTTTCTGCCAAAATCTCAGTTATTTTAATTACATAAATAATAGATATAAACCAAACAAATGCCATATTTGGACTGTGAGAAAAATACTTCATAATAGGAATAGTACAGATTTTATATAATTACTACCTGAAAGTGATATAATGTATAGCTTAAATGAAACATTGTCTAGAGCATTAAGAGAAATGTTATTAAAATACTTTTTTGAATAATATTGCTAGTTAGAAGTGATTAGGTCAGTATTCATCCTAAGTACTAAATCATTTGATTTACTACAAGGTTTTGAGATTCAGCTTACTTTCCTTTTATGACAGAAGTTATCTAAAAATGCTTGAAAGATACGAATTAGTATACGTGTACATATATGAAAAACAACATTATCCTTGTTGAATGACATTATATTCCGGAGGGAAACTCTAAATCTTGTTTTATTTGCAATTTCTTAGCCTAAAAATCTCATAATACTAAATAGAGAGGCTCCTGTAAATTTTTGTAAAATCAAAAATTAATAAATCCAGAATATCATCAATATTCCTGAATGAAACGCATCGAGGGAAACCATGTAACTGTCACTTACACACATCGACATGACAACCTGTCAAGTACTACAAACTGTGATTGATAATGAAGATTGTCATTTATTGCTTTAATTGTTAACATATGGACGTCAACTCCGACACAATTAAACAATGCTACAATAATTCTTAGCCAATTCCCTTCCAGGATCATACACCACCATTGTGTTCAATCTAGCTTACGTAGTTAAATTGTCATGAAAAAAAGTTTAAAGTTTATAACTAAATTCTGTGCAGTTATCCTGGAGGACATAATGCTTTAATAACATCAGTCACATTAATTTAGATACATACACTATTATAAGACTCGATCATTGGGATCTATAAATGGATTTTCATGCACATTTCCTCAATTAATGGTTCAATTTAATCAAGATATCCTATTAAACGACTGGTAGTTCCAAGAAGCATTAGTGATTGTCTGAAATATATTTCTAATCCATACTAAAATGTTTAAACCTCTGTAAGTTTTTGGAGCGCAGTTTCCACCAAAAACTCTTACCTAAATGATTCTGATCCTCTTACACACATTGTGTCACTAACCAGGTCTCTCTGAGTTAGGCAACACAATTAAAAGCTGATAAATAGTTCTCGTATAGTCCTTTTTTTAGGGATTAAAGATGCATTATTTAAAGGGCATCATTTCAACATAACAATATTTTCACAATGCATTTGTAGAATCCTACTATCTTTTAAACAACATATAATCTGTTACATCAGAACGTCTCATTACAGTTTGATTGGTTTTACATTCCAAAAAAATTACCTCCAAACACACATAGTAATGGGATCTGCGCCGTTCATATCGTTGGCAACAGTACATCTATCAGTAAACAAAAACAAGTGCATAAGACTAAGTTATATTTAATAATCTAATATTGCATATTATGGTGACTCCCTTAAAAACGTATTCAAACCCAGTTATAGTCTAGGGAACGAATGGTAATTTGTAAATTGAACGCAGAAAACCTGTTGTAATTACGTGGTTGGTGCTTATTTGGTTGAGATCGAAGTGTTAGCGTATTGAAAGGTTTAATATATTAAACAAAAAAAATTCTTAGATACAATTATTTATCTACATACACAACATTATTCGTCAGGTACAAAAATAACGATTTTGCCATCGTCAGTCAACTATATAAAGAAAGTAAATATAGGCTTGGTACTACACTAGTTATTTAATTTAGCTTATTTTGTGTCATCAGTTCATTTTAAGTTGGTCAAGTTATCACATTTCATGTCACACATACATTATTACATCTTATATTATTTGTATACTACCATTTAGATCTCCACCTAAACCACCTGATGATCGATCTCTTCCTTAAGGGAAAATTCTATATACATATATTAAAAAAACTACGTTGTGTGCTTGGACAGTGACAATTAGCTCTTGACTCCTTGGCTATTTGTTATAAGGTACTTAGCTTAAAATTAAACTCAATTTACATGTAAGTCACTGCATCCGTTTGAAACAAACATACTCTTTCTAATTTTAGGTTTCCAACTGACTTTTGTGCAAACATTTGGTTACATACGAGTATATGCCGTTACTGAACTGTAAGTGCCAGCGATTTGTATGTAAAACAGCGCACATGTGAACTCGAAGTAGGAGTAATACAAAAAACACACTATTCCATTTATAAGTTAAATCCATTTGCATTTACTTGCAATTACGAAAAAAATATAAATAATTTAGCGGTTTAAAATTTGAAACAAAACAAACCCTCATAAATGCTATGTCAATCATGGTTGTATATTTTTGTTGGTTTTTGTAACGACTTGTTTTATGATTTTGTGTAGTAAGTTCTAAAAATAACTAGTGAGTGCATGTTTTATCTGTCTTACAAAAATTTTAAATGTAATTTTGGTTGTAGAGATTTTATAAAACATTAAAACTTTAATTAGCCACCACATGTGATAGAGTAACATTAGAAACGTCTAGTTTGCTCCATTCGTTTTCTTTTTATAATTCCAGTAAATTTTTCCTATACAAATATTTTGACAAACCCCCAAAATACCTTATTTTAGAGCGGGTGGGGAGAGTAGAATAAAGTTTCTTACGTCAAAAACCTCCTTAGTTGGTCATATAAATATCCCCATAGTAAATTATTACATCTCTATTCATAAGAAAGTTAATAGGGGAGTGGTGGTACTTTTAAGACACTATTATATATACGTATATAGAAAGTGTTTATAATATATAATATTTATATATATTATATATAGGTTATATAATATTTACCTCAATATAATTTATCAGCGTTAGTGGTTTAAAATTATTTGTAACAAGGACAGTACAATTACCTCTGCAATTTACAGGTTGTAATGCATTTAATATAATTTATAATTACACTTATTTTTAAAGAAGTAATGTCATTAATATTAAAATATAATTTGAAAAAAAAATTGTCTATGTATTATTTGATGTTCCATATTTTATATTCAAGTATTTGTTTGCTAACATAAACGTTTTGCACAAGAGTGTTGGAACCCCTACTCAATGTTGACCCAGCTGAGTTTTTGAGGCTGGGCCAACATTTCCTTACTGTAATTTTAGTGTTTCAATTATTATTGACGAATTCGGTGGTAAAAATAATGGCAGTTTCTTGTTGTATAAAATCCTAAAACACGTTATTTCCGTTTAATCCAATTTAAGTTATTGTTCTTTATGATCGTTTATTGAAAAATGTATAAATGCGTTTTTATATGGAATCATAATATTTTTGTTATCATGGACAATAAACGTAACTTGGTATTAGAACTTTCATTCACATTGTGGCATCAAAACTGTCTGATAAAAGTTACTTGTGTTACTAAGTTTTAAAAACAATAACTTTTCAATCAGAAACTGCAAACATGTATTTTTATAGAAAATAAATCAGTGAATATAAATTTTGTTCCCGTTTTTGTATTTTCCTTCACGAGGAATATCATACTAAAATGGTTCAACGCAGGAATAGAAGAAGTCTATCACTGTTTGCAACCTACACCCCTACATAGAGCCTGGATCAATTACGAGAAGTACTGAACTGAGTGTGTCATTGTTTTACCCAATAAAGAAACACTTGTTACTCCCTATCGACCCGAACTAGTTACCATTTATAAATATACGATAAGGCGGTAGCCATAAATATAAAGTCATGAAGCCATTCATTATAGTTATACAACATATTTTTGTAATTATTTATGTCCCTAATTATAAAATATAAGTCAGTAGTACCCCAAACAATGTGTTTCACCGGCGTTCGTGCAAATTTTCAAATTTACATCTCATTTCATTAGGCTACATATGTTCCTATGTGAGATCTCTAAATTTCATACGATTTTATTATAAACTTTAAAATCTTTTATAAGTTTGAAATCCGATTTTATCGTTCCCGTCTTAGTTACACAAAAGACCATTGTAAACATGTTCACTACATCTGAGCTAAATTGCAATGAGCGACATGTACCTCATCAAAATATTCCCAACATATAAATGTCCACACATCTGTTTGTGGAAACCAAATTTCAACAGTGTTTTCAACGGTAATAAAAAAGGAACAGCTCAATTTTGTTTAAACCACACAGAATATGCTCGAGAAGCTGTTAAAATACTAATTTTATATATACCTAAATCTGGCATGATACTTTCCAGTCGGTACACTCAATTGTGCAGCTGATGAGACAAAGTGAACAAACACTTCATATCGGTTACACCGCATGGATGTTACGTAAACCAGACAGACATATATTGTAGTCTAGGTGTCTATAAAGTCAAAACGATACAAAAAGTTCTTTTTTGTCGTTTTCGTCCCTATTTCTTTGTATCTCTTCAGACGGATGTGAACTCCATATTTTAAGAATCTAGTCTGTAACACTGTTAGATTTAAGACGCTGCAATAAGCATAAAATGGAATGAAGAAAAATGTAATATTGATATTGAAGCAACCTTTCCTATCAAATATGTGTTATGTGTGGTATGATGTTTTGTGGTTTGAAACATCTACTAATACGAATTGAATTACAATAATTTTACGTTGATTTTTCTTGTGCGCTCTCTTTACATGTTGAATTTTTCAATTGCAAGGACATCTCCTGATTCAATTATCAAATTCATATTACATATTATTAAATCCATTAAATTTAAATATTAATTTAACAACACTAAAGATTGCTACAAAATAACAATTATTATTTCTAAATACTCCTACTATCTTTAACCCAATAATGAGTTTAACCTTCAAAGTTTTTTGTTAATCCATTTTGACTAAACTTATGTGGTTGACATACCTGCAACTACTTCGAAAATAAAATATGAAACTAATTTATAAAAAAAATCTAAAAAATAATATGCCATGGAAAACAAGGCCTTATTTGAAATTAACAATGATAATTCAATCTAACTATATTTTACTAATATAATAATTCACTATCTAGTAAAATATGAAATGATTTTTATGATATAATATAAATGTAGTAAATTAGAATATTTTTATGTATAAACATTGCTTTAATATTCAATATTAACTTTCTCTAATCTCCTATGTAATTGAAAGAACGTAAACACAGCCATTGCACTTGCAACTGAATGAAGCAGAAAAATGTCTCTCTAACTTCACTCTTAGTTAACTCTGATATTATCTCTTTTAAGAGCATTAGATAGCCACTAAGCTGTTTAGCTTATTAATGTTGAAACCTAAACGTGAAGTGTTGGATCTCTATGTGGTTCTTAATCCTACGGGAACGTCGCGTATCACACAGCTGTTTTACTAATAACTATCGGTTTTGATGTAATAAATTTCTAACTTTGGACTTGAATGCTTTTTAGAAGATGAGTAGAACAGTAAGCCATTTAGCTCTCTAATATTGAATCTAGATATAAGCATTTACATATTCAGAGTGCATATATATATACACATCAAACCAACGGATTGAGATATCGATGTAAAATATTCACCGCACCAATAAATAACATGCATCTAAAACTTGCCCTTAATATAAAAACTAAACACAAAACTAAGTATTAAAACTTAGCTATAAAATATAGGTCAAAATGCGTCTGCATTCGTCGACCAACCACCTACGACTGACTAGAGAACAAGTGGATCAGTGTTAGGTTTTTATTAAATGCATGTTTTAGAGTTAGTGAAGTTGACACAACATGGTGGCTGTAATTCCTGACATACTCGTGTCACAACGCTCTGGTATGATTTGTTTATTTAAACCTAGTTTTAAATTATGTGTTAGGTTAGTTATTTACCTGAAGAAGAGATCAGATTGCAGATCTCGAAACGTAGTGTTACTGATTTTTTTGTATCACTGAACGATGGCAAACCCGTTTCCTTCACAATCCTTCCATCCTCAAAAATAAACTTTAAATTTTAGAGTAGATTGGAAATTCCGCATTTTTAAGATTTCCCAGGTTGGAATTAACAAGTAAACCTTAATAAGCTATAAATAGTTTACAGCTTACACCTGCGGATGCTATAGAAACTAATTATAACGGAGATGTTGTTAGAATGATATTTATAACCTACCTAGTGTTATATGGGCATCTATTAGATGGAAACCCCACTACAGTAATGGTTATAGCTCATCCAGTTCCAAGGTTAATTTAATAATTGAGTGGGAAGAGGTTTTAATTCTACAGTTCAATGTATGGAGTCAAATTTATTGGCCACAAATTTCGTCTTATATATCATTGTAATAAGTTTAAGGTAGTTTCATTAAAAAAGATGTTTTGCTCTGGGGCTATGGATATTATGGTTAACTTTTAACTGAACATATCCTTGCTTAAATACTAATAAAGCGTTTTGGCTGACGTTTGAAAAGCATATCAGTATAGAATTTTTCAATCATAATAGTACATGCGTAGATTATATTATTACATAAATGTCTACACACAAAAGATTATAACTCTTTTACAATCGTGAATAATACAATATAAGAAACTTATAATTAATAGCAAAGCAATTGTTATTTTTTACATAGCCCTTTGTAATGTACCAAATATAAAATATTATATGAAAAATGTATGTCAATGTAACTAGTAATGCGATGTCTCAGACTAAAAAATATTTAGAGCTTTAGGAACTTTAAGCCCTTTATTTACTGTCGGACGTCCATTTTCAATAAGCCAGTTATAATTGCCTTATGAAGTCTCACACATTACTTTCTGCTAATAAATGTGCTCAACTCCTTTATTTAAAAGCGGACAGTTTAATTCCGTCCCCTCATTTTAATTATATGAATAGAAAGTTTATTCACGATTTGGTATTCAAACGAACCTAAAGGTGTTTTATCAGTGAGTATTAAATTATATAAAATTACAACCTGAGAATTATTCTCGGAATACGCGTTTTCTAAAAATTTGCATTTATGAAACTCAAATCAAATACTAAAATCATAAATCCTCGTTCAAGGTAACACTACTCAATACAATACTCTAACAAATGTTACTATAAAGCCTTACATGTATTTATTCCAGAATGCCAGTTTAAATATACTAGTATAATAAAAGTAATATAATATAGGTTATATGCATATGTAATAAACACTATAAATGATCTCATGGAACTTTGTAAAGAAACTAAAATTAAATAGTTAGCTTACAAAGAAAACGTTTTTTGGAAGATATATCAGTACAGTTTGTTTGATACATTTCTGGTGTATGTTGCAAATACAATATAATAGTGTATTATCATATTATCTACAGGGAACATGCTAAAATCTATTAAAACAGTTATTTCTAGAGGTCTGAAATATCAGCATACACAAAAGTAGAAAGTAAATTTTCTCAAACGTTCAGTACAATGTGATTATACTTTAAGATGTAATTATAGATGCCTATATTGATGCGAAATGATTCTTACTGTTACCATAATCTGTAACGTGTCATATTAATTCGAATATGACATATTAATATACGATTTTTGAAAATCATTTAATAGTAAAAGGTTTTATAGGGAACAGTAAATAAAAAATGAGAAATGTCTTTATTTTTAGAGACGAAGTAATGACTAAAAAAGCCTCTCTTCCACTTAACCTGTAACACAAATAAATCAAATCATTCCTATTACAGTATCGTAACTAGGATGTAACATTACGTTTCACAATTAATTACGATACAACATAACAACATAAAAAGGTATATTATAAAATACTTTGCAAACCGAAAAAAAAATAAATAAAAATAGAAAGATTATTTAATAATACACATGTTTGTGTACTTTTCAAACTATTAATACGTTATTAAAACACATATTCACACAGCGCTCTTACGGAAATAAATTAGTTAACTATCATCAAAGCATCTAAGCTGTTATACGAGTTATCTTTCATAGTATACAAACAATGATGAAACAAACAACTGCCTAGACTGTCAAATTTATATTTTTATAAAGCAAATGAATACGTAGTAATGAAGGGCGCTGTGTAAAGATATTGTGCCTACAATCACGCGTGCAGATGAAAGGGTTTTACACAAAATTTAACTGACTGTGAAATATCGTTTATGCACTTTCGTTACACGACTTACGTCGTATCGGCGTGTTAATTTCTCGCTTATTAAGTCTTGGATCGAAATTCTGAAAGGTAATGAGAAGGCTCCCTTTGAGATGGGAAATAGCTTCTGCTAAAAATTCAGCTTTGCTTCACAAAATCTCTATAATTAATACTTCACATTATACAACTGCTGACTTTATAACGAATGAAATAATGAATGTTTTTTTTCTATCTGATTATAAAAAAGTAATTTTAAACTATCACAAAACCATAAAATTCAGAATACAAAACTAAAAAAATTAATAATTTTTAAATTATTTTAAATTATAAAATTTCCGAGCTTTCTTGCAATAACTTATTTCTAATAAACCAAATTAGAGTTTAAATGTCCAGAAAGTCTTATAAAGTTATTTATAAAATAATTTGTAATTTCATAAGTAGCATTTATCAGAGTTGCTGATAAAAATGTGTGACGAATGTACACTATACTCACGTAGTCATTGAATTGTTATTGAATGTTATTTATCATTAATTATCTAATAGTCAAAAACTGAGAATTGACAGTTTTATCTGCTATTCATATTCATGTGTGACTAATATAAATCTCTTGTCATAGTCCCTTTGTGCAAGAAAAAATTAAACGTGACAGAAAATACGTTACACTGAATTAAAGGTTGCTTAAAATCAATAATGGTTCCTTGTAGAGGTCGAATTTGCTAAATATTACGCAAGAAACTTATCTTTCTTGTTTGAAAGAACGTGAACTATGCACACAGTTCATGACGAGATACAAACTAGTCGGTATATGAGATTTTCTTGCTTCAGTATATGAAGTTTAATATATGAAGTTATGAGATGGAGTAGCTAGTAATCCTGTGAGTGTATGAAATACTGAGACTTTGCTCGGTTACATAGTTACATGTATCTAACTTACGTATACATTTTTCTCTCAAATTGGTCTTCTCTTACTATTCAACTGGTGGAAATGCTATCAAATGACGAAAACCGTCATTAAACTAGAATTTGGTTAAGGTAGTTGAAGATATGCCTAAATTTTATAACTGATGAATTGCAAGTGATGGGTCAATGTTTTGTTTCTTGAATTATATAGATTGGAATTCTGGTTTATTTTTGTAATATTAAATAGATTTTCATCTGCCTTTCCAGAATTTGGGACGTAATTTGAATATCAGATTGATATAAGTTGAATACCAATCGAGTTCCAAAAAAGTTGTAATTCTAACTTAGAATCTTGTAGAGGGAGTCTAGTAAGTTTCGATTTATAAAACACCCGCTTGCTATCATTAGTTTCATTTAGTGTTACGCGGTAAAACGCAAGCCGGACTTCTGGTCAGCGTTGGATTCTTCACGTTCGCTCCGCACCGGACAACATCCAGCACTGGAGAGCAACTAACAGTATACTGATATTAACCACTTTCAGTTTAAATATAAAATTTGTTTTATATATAGTTTAAAACCGCATTGTACCCACAAAATTAAATTATTCGAATCTTTTCTTAGCACAGCTTTACAATTAATAATACACTACACTATTAGTAATATACACTTATAATATGAGAAGCCCTTTTTAACACTTTCAGGTTAATATAAAATTAGTAATATTATTATTAAAAAGTACTAGTAGAATAATTATCTATTAAAATGTTCCATATATATATATATATATATATATATATATATATATATATATATATTAGTAATTTTTTAAACTGTTGGCTTAGATAAGTTATTCTACTTTAATTATATTCAATAAAATACTGTTATAATTATGAATATTGTACACATATTTAATTCTCTTGAGTAGTGTAAGAATCGGTAAAACCCGGTTAAAAATTATTTGTATCTCTGACGTGAAAACTAAAAAAACAGGTATGGAGTGAGGCAAGTTTTATAAACATATCCAATAACGTGGTACTGTGGGTAAATGTGTCTAAGGGTTATCCTTTCAAAACATAGACCGATATTATGTTCCTGATTAACCGTGAAACGTTAAATGTCATTTATGCTTTCCGGCAGGTAATCACTATAATAATAACTAACAGTTTGGATATTGAAACTCAAGTATCCATAACACTAAATGATCTTTTTACGAAAACTGTATAAAATGAATGGTTTATTAGTTTTTACACACATTCTTCATGCTTCGTCAAATATTTTCTGTAGCGAAATTTCAAAGATAATTCTCATCTAAATAACGATTTTAATGAATTTTGAAGTTATAGGAAATAATGAAATTTTAATTTAAAAATGAAAAATGTAGGGCCACATGCCAACAATACATAATATAACATATAAACTCATATGACATGCTTGAGTAGTTACCGAAATACGGAATAATTAAGAAAAAGCGAGAGTAAATGCTAAATAAGCATATCTTACCACTGTTAGTGAGATTATGATTACTTTATATTGTTCTATGCAAATCTGTAACAAAAGATTAAACACAGAGATGCAAATATAAATGTCAAAATATGAAGGATCCCAACAACAGAAAAGGGGACTGCTGTGTAGATCGTTAAAGGAGCTTGGCCTTGTGAAGGCAGTTGTAGACTCCTTATAGCTGACAGACATCCTTGACAACTTCATATGTTATACTTATTCTTATTCCTTCAAAATCTTAAGCTTCAACATCCCTCAGAAACAGTGGATACCAACGAAGTAATTTTACTCTATTTGTTGTACATAGAAATAATAATAATTAAAAAGGATTTATGATCAGTTCGAGGTGTTAAAAATATTTATTAGTGATTTGGTATATTTTCATTATTTTAATGTATATAATAAAAATAATGTATAAATAAAATCTCTAAATATATGAAAAAATCACTCTAAAAGAATTTAAAGGAGTTTAAAATAGGAATTTTGTGAAATTTCCAAACAGGGACATGAAAAACAGCTGAAAATATGTGATGATATTTTACATTGTGAAAATAAAATGCGAGTTTTGGGAATTAAATAGTTTTTATCGTTTATGACTGGAGAACATGAAAAATTTGTTATTATTTAAAAATAAATTTAATAGTTAAAAAAAAGCCTGTAAATGCTAGAAATAAAATATTGCGTACTAATTATTGTAACTATTATGATAATAACATAATCATGATGTAAGATATTCGTTTTATAATCTAAGATTACTTTTGTTTTGTTGATTTTATGATTAAAATATATCCCCCAAATTCTAATTTAAACTACTAGAACTCCTCCAAAATTGTATTTATATTTTTCCCAGTCCTCAATAGAGGTGCTTTGTAAATCTATGAGTAAAAACATTGCATAAAACAAAAGTAATAAACACTTAAGCTATTACAAATCCGCAGTATTCTTGCCCTTTATTTAGGAATGTGTCGTACTCCAGAATATTTGCATTCACGAAATAAACTGCAAAATGACTTAAATACAGGGTTGCTTTACCGACTTATTTAGGTAACGAAATAATTGACGTTATTATTTAAATATTTTTTTATTTAAAAGATAAGGTAAAAATACAATTGCAATTTAAATTATACATACACATAAGTAGATATGAATGTAAGGGTTCTAGACCACTTTTGGGACAGACAGAAAATCAAGGGAAAATACTGTTTAAAGGACAATAAACGAATCTGAGAAATCACGAATGTTAAATAACCGAATCTATAGCTGTTTTACTGTTCATTGTAGGCTTCTACATTTATAAGCTGTTTTAATGAAAAAATCCAGAAATCTTCGAAATCTTTATTCCACGAAGTTAATTGTAACACAGTCTTTATCTTTAATAGTCTTCTTTCCAGTAACAACCAAGTGTAATTTTTCATTTTTGTTCAATTCTTTAATCTTTTTTTCATCCAAAACAGTCAAAAATCTGTTTGGCAAGTGTACTTTATAATCTTCCAACTCGGCAATTATTGTAAACCCGAATTTATCTTTCATTTTCTCCAGATTCAAAATTTTGTATTTCTTATTTTCTTCTAATTCTATTAATCTCTTGTATTCTTTGAACTTTAAATCACCAACCTTATTCAACTCTTGTAACAGTGCCATTTACATAGAAAAAAATTAATACTTCTACACTTTTAAGGTGAAAAATCAACACTATACTTCCAAAATACACAAAAAACCGGGGTTTTAACCCTAAAAACGTGTTAAAACCACAGCTCTTAAGGTGCATATATACTAGAGTTTTTTTGAAAAATCCTGAAAATCTACTGAATTTCTCTAATTATTGCGAATTTTTAGCTTTAAAGTTGATAATGTGAACGATATTTCTCGAAAATTCTGTTGTAAATATATTAAAATCTTAATGAAAAATCTTGGAAAAAGTTAAAGAAAAAAATATTGAAAAAATAGTATTATAGTAATAAAAGTACTTTTATTACTATAATACTATTTTTTCAATAATTTTAAGTCTTAGTTTACAGATTTTTCTATAATAAATAGAAGAATCTACAGCTGTTTTACTACAATTTGTGCTGATTTGTGTAAAATTCTCCACTTTTCAAAGTGTTAGTTAAACAAATTTTTCTTCTTTAAATAGAAGAATCAAAGGCTGTTTAACCATAAATTGTGCTGATTTTTATCAAATTTTGATAAAAATCCTTAGAAATCTACTGAATTATTGCTATTTTTCAGCTTAATAAAAAGATATTTTACTAAATAGTAAAACTTGGCACATTCAAATTTTCCCTATTTAAATGGAGCGGAAAAAGATAGAGTGCCCGTACTGCAAAAAAGACATTTTCGAACATCATTTTACCCGACATTATAAGTCAAAGAATCATCTGAAAAATAAAGATATTTATGAAAAAGAATTAAATTATTTGAAGACTTGGGCTAAAGAAAATCAAATTGCCGATCACCAAAACATGTATAATATAGAAAAATTGCGTGAACTAAAGAAAAATTTTAAGGAAAGTAAAAAAGATCTCAATCTATTTAAAGATGAAAAAATTCAATCAATCGCTGAGAAATTGTCCATTGAAACAAACGATAAAACTAAGTCTGAAATGATCGAAGAAATTGACAAAACTCTTAATGAGAAACCTGAAAATATCATTGATGTAGAAGTTTTATCCTCAATACACGGTCTTTTCAAGCAATACATTTTAACGAATTTAAATGAAAATTTCATGTCAATTTACAAATATCTTTCTATTTTGCGTCCAGAAATTAAAAGTTTAATCGAAAAATTTCAAGAAACCGTTAAAAAATATGAAGGGCTATCTCTCTTTAGAATGCGAATACGAACGTACTTTAGTGAACGGTGAAACACAAACTTGCCCAATGTATTTTACTATAAAAGCAGACGAGATCTTTGACATAAACGACTTTATTACTAAGCAATTTAATAAATTAACACATCGAGAACAAACGAATCATCCAAATCGAGGTTCTGGATGGACATTAAAACGCTGTAAACAACTGATTTTGAGCCTTAATAAACACGAATTTATGAACGCAGGATCATATATATCGATTTACCAAAGAAAATCAAAGATAAAAAAGCTTGTATAAATATCAAAAATAAAGATGATTATTGCTTTATTTATTCTATCCGATGTGCTATTGAAAAACCAGAAACTCATGTAGACAGAGCAAAACAATATGAAAAATTTGTAAATGACGAGATATTTTCAGGTTTCGAGTATCCAATGTCTTTAAAAGATATACAATTATTTGAAAAACGAAGCAGTAAAGCAAAGTATAATTATCCGAAAATGTCTGTAAATGTCTATAGTTTTGATGAAAAACTCAATATTGTTCCGTTGCAAATTTCAGAAGTTTATGACGCCAAATTAGAAATCAATTTATTGTATGTAAAACAAGATGAAAAATCTCATTATGTTTTGATAACAGATTTAAACAAACTTGTATTTTCTCAGTTATCTAAGTGTAAAAATAAAAAATTTCTATGCAGAAGATGTTTAAGCCATTTCTACAAATCTGGAGATTTAACAGATCATTTAGAAATTTGCAAGCAACACGAAGTTTGTAAGCCAATTATGCCGTTTCCAGGTCAAACAACATCATTTACTAATTATCAAAAGAAATTTTCTCATCCTTACGTTATTTATATGGATTTTGAAAGCATATTAGAGAAGATTCCCACATGCAAAAACAATCCGCAAAAATCGATCACAACCAAGATTCAGAAGCACATTCCATATGGTTTTACTCTATACTTAGTGTCTAATGTGACCAATCGTATGTACAAGCCGATATGTTATCGAGCAAAAAATGAAGAAGATTTGCCAAATGTTCCTGCAAAATTGTTTGAAGAACTTAATAAATTATCGAAATACATAGCTAAAAAGTATAATTCTAAGAATAAAATACCTATGAAATTGACCGAAGAAGAAGAAATTGCATATCAAAATTCAAATCTTTGCCATATTTGTGAATGTGAGGGTTTTGATAATCAAACAAGAAAAAAAGTACGAGATCATTGTCATTTAACAGGTAAATTTAGAGGTTCAGCTCATTTATCTTGTAACTTGAATCTCAAATTTCCTCAGAATATTCCCGTTTTCTGCCACAATATGTCATGTTACGACACTCATTTGTACGTAAAAGAATTGGCTAAACAGTATGGTAATGTTGATTTGATCGCAAACACAGATGAGAAATATATAAATTATTCAGTAAATTCAGGATATGGGTATGAGTTTGAAGATGATAAACCAAGAAAGTTCATCAAGTTTTCTTTCGTAGACACGTTCAGATTTATGGCATCGTCTATTGAAAAGTTAGCTAAAAATCTAAAGAGAGAAGACTTCAAACATACAAATCATTTTATACAAGATGGTCTGAACGCAATTCTAGATAGACAACCAAATGATGAAGAAGAAATCTTTAAAATTCTATCTGGAAAAGGAATATTTCCTTACGAATTTATCGATAGTATTGAAAAACTTGATTACACAGAAGAATTGAGAATTCAAGATTTCTATTCACTTTTGACAGATGAGAGCATATCTGAGAAAGATTTTCAACACTACTTAAATGTATGGAACAAATTAAAAGTAAAAAATCTAGGAAATTACTCCGATCTCTATAACATTCAAGATGTTCTATTGCTCGCTGATATCTTTGAAAATTTTAGGAATATTTGTTTGAATTGCTATAAACTTGATCCAGCACACTATCTAACAGCTCCCAGTCTTGCATGGGATGCTATGTTAAAATTAACGAAAATTGAGCTTCAACTGATACACGATTACGATATGTATTTAATGATTGAAAAAGGTATTCGTGGAGGCATTTCTCAGTGTATTAAACGATATGTGAAAGCAAATAACAAATATTTAAAAGATTTTGATAAGACAAAGCCCGAAAACTATTTGTTATACGTTGATGCTAATAACCTTTATGGGTATGGCCTAATGCAAAAACTGCCGTTTAGTGATATCAAGTGGATGGATCCAAAAACTTACACAACTGCAGAATGGAAAGAAACAATTTTGGAACTCACTGGCGACGAAGATTATGGCTATATTCTCGAAGTTGATCTTGGATATCCAACGAATTTGCATGAACATCACAAAGATTTACCTCTTGCTCCAGAACATTATAACAACAAACTTTGCACAACTCTACTGGATAAAACTGAATATGTTGTTCATTCGAGAAATTTGAAATTCTATCTAGAACAAGGTATGATTTTGAAACATGTGAATAGAGTTATTGCATTCGATCAGAAGCCTTTTATGAAAGATTACATTGATTTTAATACTAGTATGAGAACCAAAGCTACAAGCGACTTTGAGAAAGATTTTTACAAGCTGATGAACAACTCTGTTTTTGGAAAATCTATGGAAAATGTGAGAAACAGATGTGATATTAGACTAGGAAATGAAGAATGTTCAATGAAACAAGCTAAGAAAACAAATTTCAAATGCTTTAACATCTTTGACGACAACTGTATAGCGAGTCACATGTACAAGCAGAAAGTTAAATTTAACAAGCCAATCTACATAGGTTTTTCAGTTCTTGACCTTTCAAAATTGTTAATGTACGAGTTTTATTACAACAAATTAAAGAAGTTTGATCCAGATTTGAATCTGTGTTACATGGATACAGACAGTTATTTCCTAGAATTGAAACGAGATCCTTTTAAAATTATTAAAGAAAATATAGAGGACTTTGATACGAGCGATTATCCAAAAGATCATGAATGTTTCACTACTAAAAATAAGAAGGTAATAGGGAAATTCAAAGATGAGTTAAATAGCGAAGTTTTAGAAGAATTTTGTGGTTTAAGGTCTAAGATGTACTCGTACAAATATCTAGATAAAAACCCAGTTAGGTGTAAAGGAATTAAGAGAAGCGTTGTAAATAAAACAATAAATATCGAAAACTTGAAGAGATGTTTGTTCGAAGATAAAGAAGAATTTAGGGAGATGACTGTAATAAAAAGCTATAAACATGAATTGTACACAGTTACCATAAACAAGCTGGCACTGAACGCTAAAGATGATAAGAGAATCGTTCTAGAAAATAAGATCGATACAGTACCTTA
Organism: Homalodisca vitripennis; assembly: GCF_021130785.1. NCBI lineage: Eukaryota > Metazoa > Arthropoda > Insecta > Hemiptera > Cicadellidae > Homalodisca > Homalodisca vitripennis. Next base: position 45,945 of record NW_025777630.1, on the reverse strand, counting down.
TGGCTATAAAAATGAAGCAAAATCTGATATATTAGATGAGTTAAATAAACTTGGAAACTTTGACATGTAAATGGAAGATGATTTGATTCACTGCCACAAATGCAAGAAAAAAACGAAAAATATAGATTCTAAAATCGTTCAAACTCAAAACGGGTTGTATAGAATTGCAGCAAAATGTTCAAAATGTAAGACAAATAAGAGTAAATTTATAAAGAATCCAAATGAAAAACAAGTAAAGAAAGAATCTAAGAATAAGGAAGAAATCGAGATTGAAGCTAGAGAAATTCATGCACCAGTACGAAAGAAGTTTAAAAAGAGAAAAATTATAACATTAGGAATTGACGATTTATGGGCAGCAGATTTAGTTATAATGTCTAACTATTCAGATCAAAATGATGGATTTAAGTATATGTTAAATGTTATTGATACTTTCTCAAAATATGCTTGGTCAAGAGCTATCAAAAGAAAAAACGGCAAGGATATTTCAAAAGCTTTCGAAGATATAGTAAAAGATGCCATAAGGATCAATCACAAACCTCCAAACCTACTTCATACAGATAAGGGTTTAGAGTTTAAAAATAAAGAATTTAACGAAGTTTTGAGAAAATACAACATTAAGATTTATCATACTGAAAACGAAGAGAAATCAAGTATTGTAGAGAGATATAACAGAACTCAAAATGAGAGAATGAAAGTAATTTTTGAGATTAATAAAAACTTTAAATGGATCGATATTCTTCAAAAAATCGTAAACAATTATAACGATACAGTTCACAGCACAATCAAAATGAAGCCCAAAGACGTAGATAAGGATGCAGAAAAGGAGTTATTAGAGACCGTTTTCAAGTATGTTCCACCAGAAATTCACACGAAAACTAAATTTAAAGTCAATGATCATGTAAGAATTGTTAGTAAAAAACAAACATTTTCGAACAAATATAAGAACAATTGGTCAAGAGAAATCTTTGTGATTTATCAAATTAATAACACAGATCCTGTAACTTATAGTATAAAAGATTTAAATAATGAAGAAATAACCGGAAAGTTTTATGAATATGAATTGAGAAAGTCAAAGATTTTTTCTATATAAATGGAGTCTCAAAAGAAATGTATAAAGTGTCAGGAATTTAAAGATTTTGAAGAATTTCATAAAGATAAGCTTAGAAAAGATGGATTATACTATTATTGTAAGGATTGTCGTAAAAAATATGCAAGAGAATTATACGATAAAATGGAAAAATTAACTTTGGAAGAGAAAGAGTGTCACATTTGTAAAGAAATTAAGAATATTTCTGAATTTTACAATCGACATTATAGTAAAGATAGAAAGAAAGCTTATTGTAAGGCTTGTGAAAAAATATATAGAAAAGAATTATATGATAAAATGGAAAAATTAACTTTAAAAGAGAAAGAATGCACACGCTGTAAAATAGTTAAGAATATTTCTGAATTTAACAATTGGCATTATAGTAAAGATAAAAAACAAGCATATTGTAAAGAATGTATTAGAGAAATCTTTGCTGGACCAGTTCATTGCGTATGCGGAAGGGAAATTCAACAATTCTATAGTCTTAAAAGACATTTACAAACAAAATATCATAATTCGAGAGTTTAACATTTTCATCGTGTAATTTAGATATTCTATAAATCAGTCGAGATTCTGCCATATTTGTAGTAAAATGATTTCCGTTGTATAAAATATTCAAAGATTCTTTCATTTGGTTATACAGATTGATAGAATTTGGTTCGTCATCAATGAACAAAATCTCTAATTCAGGATAATTTATTTTTAGATGTTTTAATCGGTTTGGTATTTCTCGTTTCTGAGCTCTGATAACGTAATAAGGCCATTCCCACATGTGATTCTTCTTAATTAACACAAAAACATGGTGTTTTTTCTTATCAAAATCTTTACAAACAAGATCTGGTTTCATTAACTCCATTCGCAATTCTTGATTCTCTATTTTCAATGATTTCATTTCATCTTTAATTTGTAACTGTTTTATTTCATCTTTTAACTGCTTATTTTCGTTTTTGAGTTTGTACTCACCATATTTTCTAATGGAAGGTAATACTTCTTTCGTAACCCAATTTTTAAACAATTTCGCTTCTGGTTTATGCGATCTCAAAATTAAAGAATAAAGTCCAGATTCATTAACGAAAACAGTGTTATTTTGGAAGTTTGAAGGTAAGCTATTTATAGCCCCCCTTATATTTAGATTAAAATAGAAGTTTTTATCATCTTCGTCAACGTTTATTCTGATCGTTTGCATAGTATTTTCATATTCTAGAATTTTTGCTACGTCTTTAGCCTTAAACCAGATCACATTGTTTTCGTCAACAATCGTAAAGATATGTTTGTTATTGAATTTTAGTTGATTATTGAGTAGGTCTACAACTGACTCCATTTAGATAGAAATAAAATTTAACAAGCAATTTTTATTTTGAGTATAAAGTCCTGATTCATTGATGAAAATAGTGTCTGGATGTAATTTTTGTAAGAGTCGCGATTCGATACCCTTGTCAGAATCTATGTTTTCAAAGCTTTTTTTGTATTTTTCTTTAACATTGTCTTTATTCGTATTTTTTGTGAATATTTGTGAGGTGGCCCTCGAGGGCTACCTTATCTTTTAGATAAAAGTATTGGTATTTATCATCATTATCAACTCGTTTTGAAAGTTTGAAGGTAAGAACGATTCGTTCCCCCCTTGATTCATCATTCTTTCGACAATCTTAAATATATTGTTGTTTTACTCTCATTATTTATTAAATTTCCCTCAGAGTCTTGAATAGTCAGAACGATTTTTTGAATTCTTTTAATATTTTTTCTAATTGGAATATAATCGATTTCATTCGGTTTTTCACTGATTTTTGATCCATAAGCAACATTTGGGAAAAAAGTGTACAAAATTTCAGATTCTTTGTGTAAATGTTCGGTATGATTTTCAAAACTAGGTTCAACGAGATTGCAGTGCACTTCAATTACATCGAAAGGTCTAAATTTTGGCGTTTTATTTCCTAAATATACCTGATTTGGCTCAATAGTTTCTTGAACAAACCCTAACAAATCTACAATAATTGCTGAAAACATTATTCTTACTGGTGATTTTATTTGAATTTTATTAGAGAGATAATTTTTTTGCATTTCAAACTTGTTTTCGTCAAAGTTTAAAGATTTATCTGATTGTTTGAATGTTTTCAGATAATTTTTAAGGGAATTTTTTATTTGATCGAAAGTATAATATCCTTTGTTTAAACCATAATATTTTGTTATGTTCTTCTCACTAAATCCTATACAATAAGGAGAACTTTCACTAATATTTATTACAAAATTGTCAGAATAAAAACCGCTTAAACCGATAAAATAATTTGATTCTTCCTCTAAGTGTATAGGATGTTCCAAGTTTAAAACTAATTTAGAGCTTTCTGAAGTCAACTTGAACAGCTTCATTTTCGCAAGCGTTGCTTCAAGATGAAAATCTTCTATTTAAATGGAGAAATTTTTAAAGCAAAAAGATCAGATAAAACTTCAAACGTTTGAAGAAAATAAGAAAGATCAACCAATCAGATTGTTAATTGTTGGTTCAAGTGGATGTGGAAAAAACAACTTTATTATTGAATTTTATCTACAATAGGTTGATTCCTTATTCCAATTTGTATGTTTTTAGTAAATCTTTAGAACAAGACGCTTATAAAAAATTGCAAGAGAGATTTGAAAATATTGAGAAAAACTTAAGCAAAAAGGTATCACATTTTTATAATGCCTCTGAGGACATAGTTCCATTAAGCGAGTGTAAACCCAATTCGTTAATCGTTTTTGATGATTGTATTTTGGAAAATCAGGACGTTATTAAGGAATATTTCGTAATGTCTCGTCACAAAAACATATCTTGTATCTATCTTTCCCAATGCTTTTCAAAGGTTGATAAACAAGTTATAAGAAATAATCTGAATATGTTGTGTATTTTTAAGCAAGATGATCACTATTCGAGAAAGATTTATAACAATTATGTGGGATCTGATATGAGTTTTAACCAATTTAATGAGCTGTGTGATAAAATTTGGAAGGAAGACTACGGATTTTTAACTATTAATCTAACTTTGAAGCCTAAAAATGGTAAATATTTGAATAAATTTTCTAATATAAATGCTGCTCAGTGGTCTGGCAAATCTACTTGATAAAATATTTGTTACAATTATTTTTACATTATCTTTACTTTTTATTTACATTATGAAAACAACTGAAAAACGGTAAATCTGTTCACGTTTTTACGTTCCACGTTCACGTTTTTACGTTCCACGTTCACGTTTTTACGTTCCACGTTCACGTTTTACGTTCCACGTTTCGTGTTCCACGTTTCAAAATTTTCCTAAATAAATGGTGAACGTAACTTCTGAAGAAGCGAAAAAACTTGATCAAATCGAAAAGAAATTAATCAAAGAATTTAAAGAACAGATTCGAATTGATGAAGAAGAACAAGAACTTATTCAAAAAATTAATCAACCTGTAACATCTGCAATAAAAAATGTTGAGGGCAAAATTGAAAATGTTTTAAGCGATAATCAAAATTTGATGAATTTGGTTCCAGTTGTACGACAATTTGCTGATATTTCGATACCAGAATCTGAGTTTGAATTGCCAAAATTACCATCTTCAACACCATTTAGACCTCGAATCATTGAAGACTCTACCATAGTTGAACCAATAAGTCCTGGAACAACGGATATAATAATTGGTGAAATTGGTAAAAAATTTCTTCCTAGAGCAAAGGATGATAAATTTGGTTTGTATTGGGACAGAAAAAAGAAAAGTTTTATGATTGGAAATTTGCCCGTGAATTTTGAGCATAATGATATCATTATTAATGAAAAAACATATGAAGGAACTCAAGGTTTATGGAGATTATTAACAGGCACTGATGTTCCAAAAGACGGTTTATATTCTGAAGAAGACTTGAAAAAGTATACTGAAATTTTATGGAAATCTGATTCAATTTACAAAAATAATGATCCATCAACTAAGAAACCAAAGTCAAGTAAAGGTAAAAAATATCTCAATTTGATTAAACCAATTTGGGAAAAACGAATCGAAGGATCAGGTGTGAGAAAATACAGTGATAATAAGATTGAGTACAGATATATCGACGATTTGACAAAACTCGATGGAATTATTAATTATATTTATGCTCAAGAGAAGGCTGGAAACAACAATTTTTTGAACGAAAAGAAAGCGATTAAAGATTTTATTTCGAACAAACTTGATGAATTGATTGAAAAACCTGATGGAATTAAATATTTAAAGCGAGTTTTGCCAGCAATAAGTTCATCTATGATTGAAGGTAGCGGACTTTTGAATGATTTTATCAACAATTTACCTTTTGAATTACACGTACCAACTTATCAGTATCTGGGGCCTGGCACAAAACTCGAAAAAAGACTACAAAGAGGAGATCCTGGTATAAATAAATTAGATCAAGCTGCTATGGAACACGATATTTTTTATGCAAAACATAGTGACACAAATTCCAGACATATAGCAGATAAAGTTTTGCAAGATAAGGCAATGGATAGATTTTTATCAAAAGATGCTAGTTTAGGTGAAAGATTTGTTGCACTTCCAACAGTTGGAGCAATGTTTTTGAAGAGAAAACTAGGAATGGGAATTGAAGAGAACTTGAAATTTTAACTATATAAATGGAGGTGAACGTAAATTTCAGCAAAAATCAGAAAGAAAAAATAAAATCCGCTTTTAAGAAAAAAATACCCGTTAGTATTCAATTTAAAATAGATCAACTAAAAAATGGCGAAGATAAGATATTTTTAACAAATAGACAATACAATAAACTCGAAAAACATAAGAAAAACAATAAAGGAACCAGAATAGAATTTTCTTATAATCAGTTGAAAGAACTTAAAAATGGTGGACTTTTGAAAGATTTATTAGATTTTGGAGAAAATATTCCAGTTGTTAAAAAATGTTGTTCCTTATGTTCGTAAAGCTGCTCCAATCGTTAAAAAAGATGTGATTCCTATTGTTCGAAACATTTTAAATTGGTTAGATAAAGAGTTGGAAGATGTTACAGGATCTGGATTAGATGAAAAAACTTTGAATTACGTGAAATCAAACATAAAAAAAAATTTGAACCCTTAACATTCGGAGAATTGGAAGAAATCTGCAAAAATATTAAACATTTTAGAGGAATCTTCATGAGAGATACATTACCCGAAAAAGTTAAGAAATTTGAATGTGGAATTGTGAATTTAGACTCGATTTTGGGGAGTGGAACGCATTGGGTTTGTTATTATAAAAATGATAAGAATGCATGTTATTTTGATTCGTATGGAAGAATTGAGGACAAACCACCTATAGAATTGATCAAATATTTGAAAAAATCAAGCGTCTACTACAATGACTCTCAGATTCAAGACTATAAAGATCCCCCAATTTGTGGACATTTGTGTGTTTTTGTTTTGAATGAACTGAGTAATGGTAAAGATTTTAAAGAAGTTGTTAACAAATTATTGCTTAATAAATATGGATTCACAAAATATTTTTGACGTATTTGGTACACAAATTATTCAAAATGTAGATAATAGTTTGAATTTTGATAGTTTGAGAAATGAGTTTGATAACAAGTTAGAAAATTTATTACAAAACCTTCCAGATTCAGATATGTTTGCTGTCGAGATTGAAGATTTTAAAGCAGAATATGATAACAAACTTGCAAATTTCATGAGTTCAAATGAAGTTGCTGATAAAATAAAAACATTGGAAAAAGAAGTTGATGATGGTGTAAAAAAATTATTTACCAATTTAATGTCTCATATCGAAAAAGCTGATAAAATTACTGAAGCGATCAAAGTTGAAAAGAATTATGTTAGTTTGGCTAATAAAAAAAGAATTGTCGGTGTTCGACCTGGTATTGACAAACATGATGTTGTTGTTAAAGAACAAATTTTAAAACCTCTAAAATTATCAGAAAACATCGATATTGTTGATTTACATGATCCGAATGTTAAAAATGCCTTAGATTTTAAAGGAAAAAGAATTAGCGGTGTTAGTAAAGGAATTAATCCATTTGATGTTGTTGTAATGATTCAATTAGAAGATCCTATTAAAATGTTTAATGAACTAAAACAAAATTATGAGAATCATAAACAGCATGTTAAAGATTTTACGACAGAAGTCTATGATAAGTTAGAAGCCAGAAATAGAAGATCAGTAGACGATGTTGGTGAAATTAATGAAAAACTTACTAAATTTAAAGAGTCTTTTGATAAGTTTAGTTTAGATGCTACGAAAACTTTTGAGAATATTGGTCATAAATTTGTTGAATACAATGATTCTTATGCTGTCAAATTTCAAAAATTAGAAAAAAAACTTAATAATATGGAGGAAGATCTTACTGAAATAGGTATTCGCGTAGGGTTTTATGCATGATAAAATTTCCTTATATAAATGGCGCTCATATATTGTGTGAGATGTAAAGAAAAAACTGCAACAAATGATATAAAATACTATGCAAACATCAATGGAGTTAAAAGAATTTCGGGAAAATGTGCTGAATGTAACTCAAAAAAGAGTCAATTTATAAAAACTTGAAATTTTTTCTTAATAAATAGAGATGGCGGGACATTACAGTGCTTTCGATCTTTTTATCATGCAACACGAAAGAGATTTGAAAAAAGAACATTGGGATGACATTTCTCAAAAATATGAATTATCCGAAGATATGATGAGATTATACGTAAACAAATTGAATTGGTATAACATTGCTAAATATCAAACTCTGTCCCCAGAGTTCATTCAAGAAAATATACATTATCAATTAAAAGATCATATGTCTGTTCTTTGTCTCTATCAACACTTGAGTCTAAAGTTTTTGGATGAAAATAAAGATACAGTTGATTGGAACAATATTATAGATAGCGGTTACTATCCTGTGCAGATTTTATTGAAATATGTGGCCGAAATTGCAAAATTTAAGGAAGAGAATCCTGAATATGACGAAGTAGATCATTAAAAAATGACTCTAATTTATATCTTTTCTTATAAAAACGTACATTAGATCGATGAAAAAATGATATCTTTCTTATACATGATGTTTAAATTTTCTCTTATTAAATGGTGGACTACAGAAAGTATGCTAGTGATATTGAAAGGGCGGAGTTTAAAAATTTCTATCCAATTAGTAAACAACATTTGAATGAACCGAATAAAAGAACTGAGTTTAATATTGATTTTGGAGATAACTTTTGCTCGTCTAACTTCCAGTTTTATATTTCTGGAACTTTAACAAAACAAGATGGTCAAGCATATCTTGGAACTGATAATGTTAGATTAATCGATAATTTTATACCGTTTTTATTTTCTAAGATTGAAGTAAGAAAACACAATAAATTGATAGAAGAAGTCGAAAACTGTGGTCAATTAAGCACAATTAAAGGAACTATTTGTTATTCCAAAAGTGATGTATTTTCAAACAGTTTTGAATCAACTTTTAAATTTGGACAATTTGAAGCGGTCGGTGATTTAGCACATTTCGGCTTAGGATTTTTTGAAAATGTTACTATTCCGATCTATAAAGGAGGATTTTATCTAAGTTTTATAAGAGCAGAAGACGATGATGTGATTCTGAAGACTGCAACTGGAAATGTTATGCCTGTTGATGGCAAAATTACAATTAACGAGTTTTTCATTAGAGTTCCGATGATTGATTACAAAACCACGAGTAAAATTCAGTTGATTGATGAAATTATAAAATCTCAAAACATCACGTTTAATTTTCTAGATTGGCAATGTATTGAGCAAAAAGGTATTTCCGGAACAACTTATTCGTTCGATATCACAAATATTTATAGAAATATCTTCAATCCCAAGTTCGTTATCATTGGTTTTCAAACAGATAGACAGAATAATCAAGAAAAAAATCCTTCAAAGTTCGATAGTTTGGATGTAAAAAATATCAGAGTAAAATTGAATGGTTCTTATTATCCAGATGAATTACAAAATTTAAACATTTCCGGTGGTCTTTTCAGAATCATGTATCAGATGTATCAAGATTTTAAGAAAGTTTACTACAAAAATATGGAAATGTATTACAACCCCAAAGAATTTATAGCAAATAGACCCATTTATGTCATTGATACAACAAAGAGTTTGACAAATATTTCTAGTTCAAAGAACGATATAATTATCAATATGGATTTTCAAAATGCTGTTACAAACGCGATTTGTTATGTGGTTGTGGTTTCTGAGAAATTTTTAGCCTATGACGTGATTAAGAACGATATTAGAGAAATTCAGTAGTTAATGATGTTCATATTGTTCTCTTTCATTCCTTCTAAAACTTCAAAAATATACTCTTTCGCTGATGAAAAATCTCGATTTCTTCCGGAATAATCTTTGTAATCATAAACAAAATATCCTAAATAGTTGTACAATAGAATGAAATTATTTCTTTTTATCTCGGTAGTTGAAATATAAACATAAACATTTGCGCTGAAAAATTTATATCTCGGCAGACTTAGTTCCATAGCTTCCATTTATTCTTTTTGTAAATGGAAGAGTATAATGCCAACTGTTACAAGTGTTATAATAGAGGAGAAATTATTGATAAAAGATTAGTTTGTAGAGATTGTAATTTAATTTTGTACGAAAGACCTAAGCCTAGGAAATTTCGAAATAAATTAACATATTTGAATAACCTGCTTATGAAATTACAATATGGAGACAAGAAGCAAACACATTTTGTTACAGAATTTAGAAAACAGAATAAAAATTTTTACTTATCTCTTGGAACCGTTGACAAAATTATTTTCCTTTTCAAAGAATACATTAGGTTTGTAGGTTTAAATACACACGTTTATTATGAGAAGATTTTACCTATAATCTTTCACTATTTGGACATTGAATTTGACTACGATTTTAAACCTGAAATCTTTGATGATTTTATAGTACATTTGGAGAAAGTAAATGAAGAACCTCGTGAAAAGAATGCGGTTTTACTCACATTCTCCCCGACTTCTCGAGTGATTGTTAGCAAATTTCATTATTTCCGTTTATAGATTTTTTATTAAGATTTCTGGATTTTTTCATTAAAACAGCTTATAAATGTAGAAGCAAACATTGAACAGTAAAACAGCTAAAGATTCGTTTATTGTCCTTTAAACAGTATTTTCCCTTGATTTTCTGTGTGTCCCAAAAGTGGTCTAGAACCCCTTACTGTTTGATTTTACAGATTCGTTTATTGTCCTTTAAACAGTATTTTCCCTTGATTTTCTGTGTGTCCCAAAAGTGGTCTAGAACCCTTACATTCATATCTACTCACATATATCTATACTGTAATTTTATTTTACTTTGTCTTTAATATAAAAAAAAACCATCTTATGTAATTAAATTTTTGTATAAATCATACATATATATATATATATATATATATATATATATATATATATATATATATATATTGCTTATTTATCCGTCTTTATGCCTTTTTGTTGTTTTGATGAAACGTTGTTTATCTCTGTAACGGTTTAAGATGTTAAATTTTAAATGTGTAGATTTGTTTATTTTATCAGTCTACATCTTAAATAAATGTCTCAAAACATTGCTATTTACCGAAACAAAATTGCAGCTACTTTAAAATATCAACGCTTAATAACTTTTAAAAAGGATTATTTTTAGTAAAACATTATTACACATAAAAGACAGCCTTTTTGAATACAAAAATGTTGGTACTTTATTCAAACTCGTACAATAAGTAGTTACAGAAAATATTGGAATGAAATGTTTAAACAATTTTAAAATTGATCATTATTGAAAAACAAATTCTAATTATTATTCCATTGTACTCCGTTACAGTAAATTGTTCAATTTTTAGCTAAAATTATGCATAATTAAAGTAAAACTAAATCAATAGTCCCGAATACTGTAAACAAACTTACTATTTTATGCATATGAATGAATAACAATGAAACATGAAACAGTTCGAATCAGGTTAACAATACAGGCTGGTGAAACAATCTCAGTTGTTGTCAGCCCAACAGTCAGGCTATGTTGTGTTGTTAGCTGACAATGAACATAGATATTATCTACCTGACAACTTGGCTTTACATCTGACCCTGAGACTACTGCAGAATTATCTACAATAATACTGGCAATGTAGTTACAGTACATTATGATGCTTCTATTTTTATTTATTTATTGTCCTGCAAATATAATGTTGCATAAATACACGGCAAGCTTTAAGAGTGAATGGAATCGTAAAAATAACAATTTATAATTTACAAAGCTAGAATTCATTATAGAAAATTCAAAAGTTCTGGAACCTTTTTAAACGCAAAGTTCATAAATATGGCAGTAATTTTACGTACCATAAGGTACAACAAGTTTGAATTATATATTCCATTATGCGAGAATATTGAGTTATAAATGATTATTTTAATAAGACATTATTAATCGATGTCATTTTTAAATGGGTAACAGATTTGGGTAAGAGTACAATACCTTGTTATTTAAAAAATATACAAATATTTGTATTTTGAATATTTTTTAAGTTTACATCCAACTGCTAGAGTTTTATTGAATATTTTAACATGATTGAGGTTTGCTCATGTATAAAAAAACAAATCATCTACGTACGCAAAATATATTTTCGTAAATACAACCAATAAAAATGGCTTCATCTGTAAAACGATTTAAAAATTAAACCTCAATGTACCTAAAGAATTTAGAAAGGAAAATATATATGCCGTGACACTAAATAACAATAGCTTGAAAACTTATTTATGATTAAGATATCCAAAAAACTTCAATATAAAAAAAATATATTTAGTTTAAATCCGACTATTACATACCTTATATATATATAATATATATATATATATATATATATATATATATATATATATATATATATATATACTACACACCAAACGTGTTTAAAATCAGAGGATTCTTACAACCATTTTTATCCATACATCGCCCAACGATTAACACTTCCATAAAAAATCTGTATAGGCTACAAATATTCCTAATGATAAAAAAGACCTAACATGTTGCTAGAACAATCATTTTACCTGTACTATTTGTAATAGTAAAAGTTAGGGATAGTTCAATTCAATTAAATTCAAAAAATCTTTATTCAACAACAGTTTTTTTTAACATTTTATCATTTCCCATGTGTACTCGCACGTGCGGGGTTATTATAACTTAATTCTTATACACTTTATTCTATATGGCTATATATGCAGTCTTTGTTGTACCACCATCTCCCTGTAGTTTATAAGCAATATAATTTAATAACAAAAAACTATACATATATAATAACCTACAGGAAAGAATAACAATAAATTAACAATATAACATAACAATAACAATATTAATACATGACAAATAAACTTATTTACAACTCAACTGTCATAGAACTGAATTTTATACATTCTAATAAATATTTAATTGCAACCTTTCAATAAATAAGCATTAATAAATAAACAAGCCAAATTAACAATATAAATAACATAACAATAAGAATTTTAATACATAACAAGTAAACTTAAATTTTATGTCAACAATCATAGAATTTAATTTAATAACATTATAATAAATATGTTTACATTTCACAGGAACTTTAAATAAATAAACAATAGTAACCAAACAAGCAATGGGCGTAGTTAAATAACAACATAATAATCATTATGCATTGCAAATCACGGCTTTGATTGTCCTCTTCAGAATTGGACAATATTCTGAACATTTGAATATTTATTAAATATTTCTAACAATTTTAATTCAGTTGTTTTCTGGAAATTTCCCATTTATAGAATGGCATAGCCAGAGTATTTGTAACGGATGCTCGAGTGTTTCTGAGAAAAATAGTCATCGTTGCACAATCGTAGTAACAAATTAGAGTGACAGACAACAGCTGGATGATACTGATTTGCACGAAGAATAGATAATACTCGAATATTGATTCAATTTGGTAATTGAAATTTACAAAATAATGTTAATGCACCTAAATAGTTAAAGCACAAATCATACAAAAACCAGGTTGACACAAAAAGTGACGCGTCATTGAAATCGTTCTTTTAGAAATGAACTGTCATAAAAAATGTATCCTTGCCACTTGATACATTCACATTTTTATTTAACACATTGATTTCATTTGTGTTTAAATAATATACATCTACACACTAATTAACTATAAAATGATGCTGAATGTTAAGATAATCATGCTGCTTGTGTTAATATGTCACATGTATAAACTATTTTAGATTTGGTTACAAAGTTATATATTCAGCCAGATATTTCTTATTGTTATCATGGTTACTATTAAGACTAATGTCAAAATAAGGAACGAATGTTGCTAATTCACTGAAAAATCCCATTAGTAACATATATGTTCATCGAACTCAGATATACTTATATAAAACTAAAGCCACGTGCACAATTTCAAGTCTATAGATGCATACGTTTTCGAGGTATAACACCATGTGGACAGAGAGACAGACATACAGAAAAGGCAATAATAATAATTTAAATATCTGTAAATGTAACAATATATGTGCTCTCAAAACATTGGCTGACATTCAGAACTGGGTTTTCGTTAACAAGTTTTTCGTTATAACTTTAATGTTTTCAACCACTTTATTGGTGGTATAGTTTCTTGCTGTTTTGCTTCTATAAATCCAATGATAAATTAAATTATAATTGCATTCCAGTAATATAAATCATGTTTTTCATTTAATTTTTCTAACCCTTTGAACCCCAGGCGACGAAATATCGTCGCCGAGAAGATATGCGAAGATCCCCGCGGCGACGATGTATCGTCGCCAATGAAGTTGCGAGAATCCCCGGGCGACGTAATATCGTCGCCATGGTATATGCGTTTAATACATATTTATTTGAAATCGTAAAATACTTATTTTATGAGTATTAATACATATTTATATGTATTTTATTAAAATACTAATTTTTTTATTTATTTATTTACTAATTTATTTATTTAGGTAATATCAGTGATTTTTGTGTTGTACGCCTAGAGGTTTTTACAAGTCGCATACTTTTATATACAAATTCAAAAAAAATTTATTTTTAGAGATATCAAATATAATTTTTTTTGTACATACACAAAACTAATTTTAGAAAAATAAAATGTGGGTGCCCATGGTAAAAATATTTCTTATTTTTTAATTAAAAAATCTTAAAATCAATTTTTTTGCCTAAAAATCTATATACATGTATTTTAAAATTATTTTAATGCTGTTAAACATTTTTTTATACTTCAGACTAATCTTTTTCTGTGTGTACAATTTCATTCTGGACATTTTGGTGTGTAATACAAGACAATAGCATAAAAAATAGCAAAAGTATTAATTTTTTACAAACAGTATGCAAAACAGCTGTTTCTGCTCCGGGGATTCTCGGTAGTTCTTAGGTCAAATGATTTTGGTACGTTTTTTCCACCATCAATATTTTGATCTGGGGTTCAAAGGGCTAATATGTTTCTAAATTTAATGAGTTTTGCATTCAAAATTGTGTCCGATCGAAATAGTTCCATCTCCTTTCTCTTAGTCGAACCAAAATAATTTAGGCTTTAGTCTAGAATAAACTAGTACACTTAACTTCAAACACAGGCATTAGACTTATCCGAGGATATTCCACTCATTACATTTTAAGAATATATGTTTATTTAGATATTGTACATCTATATGTAAAAAAATATGTAACGGATTTACTCAATCGTTATAGTTATTGAAAAGAATAAAAAATGTGTACAGGTTTCTTTTTATTTGAAAAACGTACTGGAGTAAAATCTATAGTACAGACTCAGCTGCCGTGAAAGTTTATTATCCATGTGTATTCCGGATAGTTGGTTACTTTGAATAAGAAAGCCAGACTTTTATATTGCAACAAACCAGATAAAGTATGTGTCTTACTGTGATATAGCCCCATAGTGCATGTCAAAAATTATTTAATAATATTATATTTATCAATATGTGGTGAATGTATTAATTAGTTTTAACTTGAATGAACAAATCTACTAAGTAATGTAGTAAAACATTTATGAAAACAACATAGTTAGCTTTGTAGTACGTTACTATACTAGTAACAGGTGCTCAGGCCACAATAATTGTACAACAGTGCCAGATTGTGTTGCTACGTGACTCTGCATGAATACTGTGTTTTGTGTATTCTCCTTCCTAGCTGGTACATTTACAGCAATCACATTACGAGTGCCATATTTCACATTATATCTTTGGGAAATGTATACGGAATGAACTAATTTAAAAGATAGTCCACCCCAGTACTCTGATTTGGGCTGATTTGTTACAGTGCTTGATTGCTGCATTGTTACCTTTGTTATTAGTACCGTTTAAATTAAGAAAAATATTATTAACAACAATAGGTCTTGATTTTATTAGAAGAATATCTTAGAGATAGTTAGTGAAGGCATGACTCATGTAATGAGTTATCCTCGCCTTCAAGCTTTTGTATTATTTGTTTATTCTAATACACATAATCTAATTTATTGTGAGGTTTCACCTTAAGCTGGTTTATACCTTAAAGTTGAACCTACACGGGGTAGAGCAAAACCGATGTGTCACTAAAATCTGGGCAACCCTATGA
The DNA here is from genome assembly GCF_021130785.1 of Homalodisca vitripennis. Lineage (NCBI taxonomy): Eukaryota > Metazoa > Arthropoda > Insecta > Hemiptera > Cicadellidae > Homalodisca > Homalodisca vitripennis. The sequence goes on along the minus strand of NW_025777630.1, from coordinate 30,314 downwards.
ATCTCTAGAACCACATGACTAATCGCAAATGTCGAGATATTGGGGTGCAAGTGCAGATCAATAAGTCTAGTCTTGTGTACTTCACGTTTTGGAAAACGAAGTTTAAAAAATATAACTTTAAAACTTGCACATCTAACGAAAAGTGTATGTGTATTCTGTTTTGTTTTCAATACATAACAAACAGATTACGGGGCATATATTTGAAACTGTCATATATTTTACACACCGTGGACTTTAATACCTAGTAATATCTGGGGACATATTGACTATACTTTATGTAACAGGGACTTGGAAACGTTCCGAACTTAAACATCTGTTCTTAACATGCACTTCGTATTACTTTTTATGTCAATATTCTCTTCAAAATCTGCGTTAAGATATAGCAAAAATTTATATAATATTCCGTTAATAATAAAATTATAAACAAATATTTTATTTAAATAGAAGTACGATTAAGACTTCTTGACATGTGAGACAGAAAGAATATTTTATCCTTAAAACGTTTATTTATAATATATTACGATTGCGAGTTTCCGAAATCATATTATCCTTCCAAATCATTCATCCTGAATATGAAACTTTTAACAATTAATTTAAGTATTGCTTGTTTATATTCTTAATTATTTCTGTGCTAGGATCATTATTATGTATAAATATAAAACCTAACTCATAAATTTACTATAAAAACCACATCGAAATAATCTTTTTATTACTTACAGAATAATTTTTGAAAGTTTACAATTGTTTTAAATGTACATATAATTAATAATCAATAAAATAATCCAAGATTTTTAAGCTGTTATGTAAAGAACTAAAACACAACAGTAGCTATTCCGGTTAAAGGGTATTGGTTAAAGCCTTACAAGCCTGTTTTCGTGGGATAAATTGAGTTTCTCTGATCCAATTGAAGTAGGACCTTTGTGTAAGAAGAAAGACATTTGTACAGTTTTTGTTGAAAGTGGGAAAACAACTCAACATCTACCGATCCATCAAACAAAATCCATTTTGTTCTATGATTCCATCAAATTATATTCATATGAATTGATTTGTATTGTAATTATATATTAAAAAATATTTTATTTAATGATTATTTAATGCGTGTACTTGGTACAAAAGCAGTATTTGTATATAGATTGGGTAAGTTCGTTACACTTTACTTTCCTTTCCTTTACAAAAAATACTTTCCATTCTTTTATTTTTATTTACAGTTAAAAACTTATACTATTTTAATTAATTACTAATGAATATCTCAAAAAGTTCACTTGTTTCAAGTAATACTTTTAATTAAAGTGTAAATATTTCATCTTTCCACTTAATGAAACACCCAAGCGTTTATCGATACTCTTCAATAACGAAACTGTTCCAGATTTATTACGTAGTACAATAAAACGTGTAATATGGACCGATGAATTTTCCAATCATATCTCTAGATATAGTAATAATTTAAAACAATATTATTTTTGTCGTTTTATTCCAGTTACTATTTCCTGGACTCATATGCTTTATGGAGAACTTTATAAGTATATAATCACGATTATTGACTTATTCCAGTCAAGTATTAAGTGAATTTTATAATAATGATTCCGCCTTTATTTTTATATTTTCATTTAATTTGGACAATTTAGTTTTAGAAAAAATGCGTTTATTATAGCACTTGACGTACTCATTCATGTAAAAAGTGTTAACATTACATGAAATATAATTGCTTAAAAAGCTTAAAGTTGGGTAAGAAATATCAAAGCTGAAGCCATTCAGCAAATTTATGGATGTCAGTCAACATCTTTGGCTTTCTATGACCACTCACGTACAACACCATCACTCATCTTTTTTCCTAAACACAGCACATTCTCTTATAGATTTCTGCTGTACTATTCCCTTCTGCTTGCAGAAAAAACTCTTTCACTCGCATTTTGCGGGAGAATTAATAAAAACGACGATGCCTATGTGCCTGCTGTTCAGTACAAACTAGCTTCTTTAACTCGGCAGTGAGAAATGTTGTATCGCGAACGACTACTACCCACACCGCAGACCTGCCACGTGGTTGGCCGTCATGGCGTGAGATTGACAAAAACGGCCCTTGTATAATCGTAATGCTTTATTAAAACGTGCAGGGTTTATTTTTCATGCGTGCTTAAAATATATACTAAGGCTGTTAAAATGTGTTCTGTGTTGGTGAAGATATTGAGTTCTAGCGCTATGAAAACTTCATTCATATATATATATATATATATATATATATATATATATATATATATATATATATATATCGATACACGTGTACTTAAAAGTGGGTGAAATATATATATATATATATATATATATATATCGCTGTCTCAGTTCAACACTGTAACATCTCAAAATTTTTTTCATTTTGAGATACTCATGGTAAACTACTCTTGAGATCAAACTCTTTCAAGTTAAACACTGTAACAACTCATATTAATAAGGAATAGTGTTTTTTTGGCATGTAGTTTGACTATGGCTTTAAAGCTATATATAGTTTTTTTCTGGGAAATACTGAAACATCTCAAGTTATTGTTAAACATCGCCTTAAACCTAGATAATATCTCACTATCAGTCCTTTAATTGCCGCTTTTGTAAATAACAATGTATATTAAATCAATAGCAGCTAGAAGAACTGACATGAGCTGCTTCTCATACTTTTTTTAATTTTAGGTTCATTCCTGTTCATTTGGTGGGGAGGTAACTTCTGATAAAAATGTAGCCGTGGACATATCATCAGAAGCAAATGAGCCCATAGTGTTTTCAGACTTTGCAAAGCAAAAGGATTGTGAAATTGTTATGTTGAACCGAAATATTACTATACCTTCAACTTTACTATATTTGACACCACCAATAAACAAGGATATTGCTACATTTGGCACGAAGGGTGCGCAAAACGAGGGGCATTAGAAATTGCCTCGTTTATTTATGACTGTTTGCAGAATCATTGCCAAGGAAAATCTGTCATATTCTACTCTGACAACTGTCGGGGGCAGAATAAAAACCATGTTTTGTTATCAATGTATTCATTTGCAGTGAACACTTTAGACATTGCCTCGATCACCCACAAATACCATATAGTTGGCCATACTCAAAATGAGGGTGATACCATGCATTCAGCAATAGAAAGGCAGATAAAAAGAGCAACAAATAACACACCTTTGTATGTACCCAGTCAGTTAGTTGCAGTGATGCAAGTAGCTAATAAAGAAAAGAATCAGTTCCAAGTGAAAGAAATGGATACGCAAGACATATATGGCACCACAGAAGGTTTTGTATAAAACTACATATGAAAACGAAGACTTCGAGTCATTTAATATCGATGACAAAATAATAAAAAGAAAAGATGGATTCATAGAAGTCGTAAGGAAAGACACTACTTCAACAAAGAGGGTATCAACAAGAAAGTATATTGGCAAATCCACAATTTCACATGAGACTTCTGCTACCCTGAAGCCGGCTTACAACACTCCACCGACATTTCAATTTCGAAGAAAAATGATTTATTAAACTTATGCGAAATGAAACTCATTAAATACATCTGTTACTGCTGATGACTAATAAGTTAATAAGGTTTAGTATAAAATATTCAATTGTACAAACATTATTACTTTAAGTTTTAATTTCGTGTGACCAACAAAAACAATGTAATTTTAAAACACTAAAAAAGTGTTTTTATAGTTCCCTAACCTAAAAAATATATTGAAATAAAAATATAACAAATCAGTGACTGTTATTAATAGTTTAGTAATGAACTTTTGTTCCATGCAATACAGTAACATTCCAAAATCAAGGTAACATCTGAAAATTAAAAGTAAAAAAATTATTTCAACAGTAACAACTCAAAGTAGTACTATTAAAATAATTATTTCTCAGTTACCGTAACAACAAATTAACAATGAGCATTTTTCTACTTTGTTGTGATGAATTGATACATATAACAGCATTTTTTATCATTCATAATTTATAAAGCATCCATATAAATAGGATTTTTGTAATGCTAAAAACTTCTAACTCGATTATCTCAGAAGTGTATGTTTTTTAGATATTACAGTGTTGAACTGAGACAGCTATATATATATATATATATATATATATATATATATATATTATATATATATATATATATACGTACATATAAATCATGGATAAAAACAATCAACATACTATTTCAATATAAGCTATTCTTAATGATATTATACTTCTATATTTCAACCCTTTCTAATCTCAGGCAAAAGTACTAAAAGCAGTTGTTTAAACAAACAAGGATAATTCCTGTTCGCCCAAGAATGGCGGAGTTCATGGAGTGTGTGATGTTGATAAAGCTTGTAATTTGCTATAAAACTTTAGCGTATTCACTTTGCTACAATGGCCGACACTTTGCGCAAATCTGTCTTTACTTTATTGCTTCCATATCATTAACTTCTTGAAAATCACATTTTGATAACGGTTTAATATTTGTGACAATAATGTCCTTAAATGGATATTAGAAAGATGAAACATATTTATTTAATTTAAATTAACGTTTAAACGTGCATAATATTTTTAAATTATTCTCTTAATAAATTTATTAATATAAATGTTTATGCTGCCAGGGTGTAAAAAGTTAATAATTGCCTTTCTTACAGAAGGTTTTGAATATTTAGTCCCTATGACGTCATAATTTGTGAACTTACTTATGCATTACCTTTGTTTGCTAATAAGAGGCAAATGTAATATATGCAAATCCTTGAAATAATAACAGTGGTAAAAGATTTTCTTGAATTGACAATATTTAAAATTATAGGAATACAAATGAAGTGAACAGTAATAATATAATGTAAATTAACTCATATATTTGTTCGAGACAATATTAAAATTTAAATCGTAAATCAGTAATTCTATTAAAATAATTTCGTAGCAAAAATTTAACATTTATGTTGGTATAAAATTAACGCAAAAAATAAACTCACACGATCAACATTGCAACCTTAAAATGCCACCCCTCCTCGCGGGTTAGCAATATTGTCGGCCTCGCTCAGTGGAGAAGGGCGTGAGTATTGGTAGAGCGCCAGGACAACCAAGTTCTTGCGCAGTGACAGAGGACTACTAAGATTGACGGATACCCAGATGGTTATGGTTTGCTCGGTAATAAGGGTGCCACCTTGTTGATGGGGTGTGATAGTCGCAGGTCTCCAACAAGGAACAGTTTCCTGCCCTCAGGTATGCTCAATCGAGACCACTACCATGCACGCAAGAACTATTAGGTTTACGACACTAAGCCTTAGGTACTTAAATTAGCCACAGATTTCGGTTGATTATTTTCTAATAGTAAGTTGCAAGGTATCTAATTAAATATCAGGCAATTAGAAATTAAAACCAATATTTCACATATTTCATTCTGTATTGCCTATTTCTCTCACAGTGCTAAAGTCTTAAACTAAATAAACAAATATTTATTTAACTTAACTTAAACTTAACTCGTTGGCCAATTGAAATAAAAATACGAAAAATTATTACGGTAGGAGCGCTCCGATTACTAATACAAAATTACAGTGGCCAAAATCATGATGACCATATTCCTGAACTACAAAATTACAAAACAATAATTCACATGAATACATAATGGCTAGACATTAAATTAAAGTTGAGTCCCATTTGTCAAAGTTCGAAACTGTATCCACCCTGATGCAGTTATTCAAGCCTAGTCCGATAGGTAGAGGCTCCACAATGACATTGACGGAGTTATTCCGACCTCCCAGGGGAGCACGATGGAATAAGTAGTGTAAAGTCTACTCACCAACTGGGCGGACCCAAACACACACACGAGCCGTCGATTGTATCGTCCGTGCAATCCAATATTGAAACTTTAATTTCATAAAGTCAGTGTTATTCATTTTCTGCGGCTCATTGAAATCAGTAAACATTACTTATATCAATCAAGAAAACAATGTCAAACTTAACTTAAAAGAAACCAGCTGACTAAAACAGCAACATCTGTCACTATTGTTGGTGTGTCTAACATACTCGTATTTAGCTTACAGCGGCCAGTAAAATGTAAAGAAACGTTTAATGTATAAACATAAGTACATTAAAAAAGCGCAGAATCTGCCAATTACAATGATATACAATATTGGTCTTAAACACAAAGCATAATTATTCTGACACAGAAAAAATTAATTACGTTTGTTCTTACTTAAAATAATTAATTACAATAATTATAGTAAAGTGTATTGAAGTATTAACATAATGCATTAATGTATGCACTTTCACGGCAATGGTAGGTATAAATTTCATGACAACTGCCTTTACATTATTCTGAGTAAAACTAAATAATATACAAACATTAGGACATAAAGTTACCGATTCAATTATTTATAGAACAGTTAACAAGTTTAGTAAGGAAATTTATGAGAGACGATGCAATTGTTACGAGATAATATCTCGGCCTAATCATGTACAATTTACAGAAACAATTTGTGGTTACAGTATTTGACACTATGAACACGTATTTACAACTATTTATCCCCGTGAACTATTAAAAAACTAGATTAGTATTAATTTATTACAGATAACGTATTAATTTCCTACGTTTATCGACAGGACTTACTACGAGGCCCAAGGCTTAGTTTACCGTAGATATTTAATTCTGTAAAGACAAAATGATTATACTGAAATTTTACTAACTGACATACGCAAGCGACAAAATATCAATGGCATGGTAATGGCTCACCTTAGCCTAACTCCTTTATTTGAACAGCTGATTGGCGTCTAATCAGTGACCGTTCTGTTATTGCAGCAACAATGAATGCGCGCTTCTTCATTTGGATGTAAAATTTCGTTATGTAGAGTGATCAGTTCTACATAACAATTGCTCAGGTAAAACAGAAAAGTACACGTCACAAACACTCAAAAATATTGTTTTTGGAAATAAGACGGATATAATATTTACTTATGAAAAAATATAGTGTAAGAATCCGAGTCCCTAATAATAACAACCGAACATACTTTACGGATTTTATGTCATTAAAGGTTTATTTCCCAAATTTTCAACATGATATCTATACATAACTTTTAAGGAATCTTAAAATCTATGTTATTATAATCCTTTACGCTTCGTCGTTTTAGTTAAATTATATGCTCATTTCCTGTTTTAAACATTTTTCTATATTAAGAGAAGATGATATTTAGAGACCATTATGAGTAAAGATGTATTACAAATTCTATACAAAAGCGAAAAACGAGGCAAATGAAGTGAAATGTCATGTAAAGCAGATTTCCGTTAACACATTAACATAAACGCAATAATGTCTCAGTTATCGAACGATTATAGAAGGAAAGTTAAGAAGCGGTATAATATGTAACGTTTTCAGGGGTACCTGGTAGTACCAATCACTACATTTCCTCAACATTAAGTGTAGTAGCAGAATGCGAGGGGGAGTTAAAATTACCGAACTTTTTGTTTTTGATATATATCTCGGTTTTGACCAATGCATTTTTATTCGTTCCTTTAAACACCACTATAGCAACAAAAATAAATCCACTGCACAAATAATATACTTTACTTAAAAATTCTAATGTCGTTAGTTTTGGACTCGCATCGTATGTTTTAATCACTTTCCACCCTTTTAAAATGATTCAATTTCATAGAACTTTAAATTTCAATTACCTGTGCCGATAAATTCTCCCCTCCAAAAAATATGATTAAATCTTAAGAATTGTTCTAGTGATAAATGACTCGTTACATATCAATATGTAATACGCAAGGTAGGATTATAACACACCACGCTTCACGTAATAGACTTCGCTGAGACTCCATACAAGTGATTAAGTCTATAGCTACAAGTATTAGTATGTTACATATTACAATATCATATGGTTTTATTCATATTACTTACATATTACACATTTATTTATTCCACTATTATCTAGATGGCATCATAGTTACTCATATTACGTAAACATGTTCACTAATACATAATAGTCTAACTTGTGTAAACTATAATAAACTTAAGTAAATACAATGAAAACTAAATCAAATTATAAAACTCGTTAAATACAACCTGCAGAGAAATTATACTTATTACTTGTTCTACTATGACGTATCTTAACACGTAATATAATATAATAATATGTATAATGCAATGTTCATAAGATACATATGTTATATCATAAGAGTGTTTTAAACTATATTAAAAGGGTTAAAATTAAGATGTTTTACAGATTTATATTTTAAGAATATTGATTCCTGATCGATTAAGTTGATAATAATATACAAATATATGCGTGTTTAATGATTTTATGCGATTAACACTTACGTAACAGTGCATAATACATAGGTGATATTTTTATTAAAGATCTCATATTGACTTCGCTCTGCTACTGTAAAAGCAATGGGTTTTCTACAATTAAAAACAATTTTAATGTAAATTATATGCAATTTTTAGAATCGTTGCCATTTATATTTTCCTACAGTTTAATTAATTGGATGTGTATAAACTTCAGATCATTTACACTGTTTATTTTTTTAGTTGTAATTTCATAGATTTTATGATATCGAGTAATTATAAATAATATGTTTCGAATTTGAAATTGCAATAAGAACATCGTAATTAAGATAACGTTATGAACGACACTTGTATACATTCTATTTATTAAACGTCACTAAATCACTTAAAAAATAAAATTAACAGGTGATATTCACATTAAATAGTATGCTTTGTTCCCAAACATAGGAGAATATTCTTACGAGAGACAGAGACGATTTACTGCGCTGCTTCAGTTGAGAACCCAACTGACAAGAGGTATCAGACCACATATGCAAGGAATTTAATTCCACTCATGATCTTCGAGTGTTTGCGATACCTCTTTGTGATTCATACATTACTCTCTACCTTTTGTCCCATCTGAATCCATGTTTTAGAAAAATAAGCGGATTACTTAGTTATCTATAAATAAAAGTATAATCAATAATGTTTTTGCATTATATTTTTGTCTATAGTAATTTTAAATATTTTACATTCTTAAACTGTGTTGGTAATTTTATATATTTGTATCAAATGTAATAACAATGCATTATTATGTTTATTTTTTGGACTGCTTAATTGTACTTAACTAATTTAATTGTAGACCCGATGAGAGATCATAAAGTAAAAACTCAATTATTATATTGGCAGTTTTTCTTGATAGAGATTTTACGTTCTTAATAAACAATTGTGGAGAATTTGAGCTCATTAAGAGTGGAGCAGTGTAAGAGGAGTTTTAAGGCAAGTTTTACTAAAACAATATTTCCCCAAAGGCTCTGATTGAAAAATAAAGCTCCTGTTTAAAACTCTCTAAGGAATTGAATAAATAAACTGCTTACTGTAAATAATAACACTGTGAATTGTGCAGTTAATTAAACGAGTTAAATGAAATCACTGTTTTTGTTAATTGAAGTAGGGAAGCGTTTGATCTAATATTGTGTACAGCATTTAATGACTGTAATTACTTGCTAATTTTATAAAATTCACATAAATAAGCAAGTTTTTTCCGTTCGTCTTATGCCAACTGTACTACTACCATTCTTTAATAACTATAGAATCTCTGCGATTAATTGAGAACTTAGTTAAGAAAATTGAATAAACCCTGAGTCATATGTCAAACTGAACATCTCTTTGGATTAATGTAAAAATCCAAATATTACCAAATAATGTAACAATTTTCTTTCTAAAGTTCCCCATTAAACTTCAAGAGTTGGATAGTAATCTTAATGTTTACCATCCTTCTTTTACCACGTCTCTAGCTGTATAGTTATAACAAATAGACAAATCTTTATTATCTAGAAAAATAAGTGTGCAGTTTATTACATTACTTCATCTCAAATAGTTTTCTATATTTTATCTGTTGGATATAAGGAATAATGCAACGTTGAAATGTGAATAGTTCCAAATTATTAAAATATGTAGTTAGAATTTATCCATAAAATTATTCATGATTTATTTGGTTAGTAGTGAGAACTTGATCTGGATCAAAATATCCACTTTATACTATTCAGTCATAGATTTAGTAAAGCTTATAAAACCAGAGAATATTGGTGGCACCCATGACCCATAAACGATATTTCAGAGATAAAATATTACGGTGATATAGATTTCAATAACTTGGTAACCATAAAATTTTTTTTATGTAATAATTACTTTATGTGTACACGTACTATATTCTCTAGAGAAAAGATTAATGAAAATAATACAGGCACTGCTATTATATGCTGCTATAGTAGTGCCACAAACACAGTCCCACAATAATTGTTCGACGATTGGTGCCAGATTACCTATTAAGTGGTTACACATGAATTACATGGTCCAGTTATGACCGTTAGAACCTGACGAATTAACTATAAAACCAGTTATTAATAAAACTAATACAAATTAAACATAAATCTGTGATACATCCAAATATATCACAGATTTTTTTCCATTTGTATACCTATTATGTCTGATTTTCAGGAAGATGTTTTGTTAATTTTGTCATAAGTGTGTGTAAATTTGCATTGTAGGGTAAGGCAGTAAGTCTCTGTACCAGATATCAGGTATATCTTGAAAATTAAAAATGCGCTAATTGGTTTGGATCATTTTCACTGAAAAATGTTTACAATTTGTTGAAAAAACCTTAAAATCAGTTTTTTTAGAGTAAAAATTGTAGTCACGTTACTGTGGTTTTATTAAGAAACCGGGAACAAGTCCCAATGACTCATATTTATATATATATATATATATATATATATATATATATATATATATATATATATATATATAATGGATAATTAAAAACATACAAATTATAAGAATTGAGGCTGTAGCAATCCTTGCAAGGATGCTTAATTTTAATTACATACCGTCCAATATATAGTTACCACTAGGACAAATCATGTAATTTTTATCATTTATAGGGAAAACAATATTTAGGTTTGATTCTGATTTACTCAGAAATGAGGAACGATAATATACTAATACATCATATTTTTATTATTATACATTAATGGCCTATGCATAAACTACAATATGGTGGAACTGTCATAATTATAACAAATTTATTTTTAAATTAAGTAGTTACACTCATTCATCCAGCAGTTTATCTCGTAGGATTATATAGATCGTTATTATAATAGCTTTGCATGGATACTGAGGGAGACAAAAGTTACATAATACCTTTATAGATTGACTCATATATTGTATTTTATAATAATTATATATATATATTATATATATATATATATATATATATATATATATATATAATCATCTACTTTCCACATTATTATCCACTTTATTATTTTCCATTACCCGGAGGCACGTTGTCTAGAGTTCATGTAGCGGTGACTTGGAACAGTTCCAAACTGAAACATCTGCAGTTGAACATCAAGACCCTACTGGATACCCATTGTCTACCATATACTCGTATTGCTGAAATATAGTCACTTAAGTATAAATAGTAAAAAACGGCAGTTTGTCGAAATTTTGGAATTTCTGTTGTATTATCATGACTACCGGCTTCATCACTTGTCTCATTCTTCATTGCTGCAATTTGCTTACGCTCGACCTCCCATGTAGTCTATATGTGACGGAAATTTTACAACAAGTAATTTCAGATGATGTTCTGAAATTTAAATGTTGTATATTCTGAGTTACAGTTAGTCTATCTAATCATGTGGTTCGAAGAAAAATAGATAGAATGAAATAATAAGCGTGAGCAAGTTTCCTTCATTTCCTCTCATGTTTAGAAACGAGGTGAGCCTCTCACGTGCTGAAACAGTAATATCAAATTTGAGATCACCGTTATTACTAACTATATGATTTTATTTGTAATAATTTCGTGTATAAATCATTTGTAATTTATTAGGTAGTTTGTTGCAGATACCTATGAATTCACACGAAATTTTATTTATAAAAAGAGATACATCATAAGTATAAGTATAAAGTTTTTTGACCATCCTGAGGTAAGTGATATTTATTGATAGATATCTTTACCAAATGTAGCATTTATATTAAAGTTGTGACCCTAAAGTCAGATAGTGGAGCTGTATTTTAGAAGTATTTTTGAACATTTTAAAACCTCCCCAGCATCTTATGATATTTTACAGTAATCCAGACCTTTGTACTGTGCGCTAAAAATTCCAGTACTAATTTAACTATTTTAGGTCATTCTAAGTCTGAAGGGAGGCTAAAGTTGAAGTACTTAGCTTGTAAGTTAACACAAGTATGATGTTACGGCAATTCGATATGATAAGCCTCTGTGTTTTTTTAAAAACCTTTAGAATGGGAATAAATATAATTCCAACACAATTGGTCCAATATAAAAAATTATACTCATATAATATAAACTCATAATTCACGTGTTAAAATATAGATAAGTTACTTACAAATCTCTAAATAAACAACTCTTATACATAATATTTGCAAAACATTAATAAAACAATTTATTATGCACGTTTATTACAATACCATTAAATTTATTAGTTAAATAATATGAATATAAATAAACTCTCATTTCAGACACAAAGGTTTCAAACTCAGATACGAAGTTGTAGTTAAGCGTTACAGACAATGGATACAATGGACTGCCCTGCCGTGAAATAGCTGTAGTGTATTGCCGGTGCATATTTCATGCTGTGTGAATCAGTTAAGCCCTTTGGGTACTCTGGTTCTTCACACAACGAGAAAGTACTGTGAATTATATAGTTTTCTACTAGAAACCAAACACTTCTCATCAATTTTTGTTGTCTTCATTATACATTTTTCACGGTGGTTGGAAGTAAATGAAATATATGATAGTCTTCTGCGGAATACATAGCGATTTTTATTTAGGATTTAAAAAGATATTGAAGAATTGTATATGGTACTTGTATTAAACAGATTTAGAAATAAGTAAGACGTGTTTACACTGTGATTGATATGTGTTAACAAAACATTGTTTTTCAATATTAAATTAAATATAGTACCCAAATTTTGAATTCCTAAAATGTAGTACATTTATATCAGAATACACTTTTTTCTTACCCTTGATTACCTTCACAAATTCACATCTACGCGTTTTGACAGACTTGGAGCGGTGCCTCTGCATGTGTAGAGCAGGTTCTGAAAACCAATAAAGAAGAAATCAAGTAATATGCTATTCTCTGTAATGACCTACCGATAGCCTAATACTATAGAAGCCCACTGCCACTTAAGTAGGAATATTCTTGAATTCATACAGAAAGCAGTTCCGAGAGGGAGTGCTCCTCTACTGAGGGACTGATAATGTAGGAGCTCCCTTTGGACTTAAGTAAGCATACTCTTGAAGTAATACAGAAAGCAGTTCCGAGAGGGAGTGCTGCTCTACTGCGGGACTAATAATGTAGGAGCCCCCTCGGAACTTAAGTAGGCATACTCTTGAAGCAAGACAGAAAGCAGTGCCGAGAGGGAGTGCTGCTCTACTGCGGGACTAATAATGTAGGAGTCCCCTCGGAACTTAAGTAGGCATACTCTTGAAGCAAGACAGAAAGCAGTTCCGAGAGGGAGTAGTTCTCTATTGCGTGACTCATATTGTAGGAGCCCCCTTTGGACTTAATTTGGCATACTCTTGAAGGGAGTATATTAAACAACATGGTCTTTCTAGAAATTTTATTTTGATTGAGTAAAAATCATACTTACTTGAAATTACTTAGAAAATATTTTTTTCTTAAATGCAAAACAAATAAAAAAATATAAACAGTGAACTGAACGTATTTTTGCAAAATATATTAATTTTTATAACCTCTTGTATTTACTAAATTGTAATAGAAAATCACACACTATATTTTCTAGTGCTATAGAAAGTTTTATGCTATATTTTCCATTCAATATCTGTACTGAAAGAGAGGGGCTGTGAATATGATCTATTCCCACTGTGGAAATAATCAGCATACAGAGTGGGGACGAGTGCTGGTAACTTTCTCACTAAATGTCTATTACAGAACATTCATTCAAGATATTTTATTTCATTATATTGCAATTACTTAATAGTAAAAACATCCAAGTTTTAAATTTCACTACAATTGTATTTTATCTGCGGACATTATAATTATATTCATTTTAATATGAATGGAATAGAACGTAATGTAGTGTAGCTGTAATCTTTACAGAGGAATATTCTGATGTCTTCCCTAAAAGATTTGTTTTAAGTATCTGTTATGGTTAATTTTCCACACTTACGATTTCACCCGTTTAATCTACAAAGATTACTACGAAAACATGTATAAGTAACGTAAAATAAATATAAATTGATAAGAATCAAGTGAAATGTAAAACCTGAATCTTTACGCTTAGTGATATGAAATAAGAGTTTAGTGATAGAGTGAATGGGGGAGGTTGTTTGGCTGTTTATGGCTATTTAATATGACAAAGTTGGATATCAATTGCCATTTTTACATCTCGCTCTTTCATCCAACTTTTTTCAGGGAAGCAGTTGTACGAGCCAATTTAGTATTCAAAGTTGAACATAAATAATTGAATCTAGCTTCTCTTCAATGTCTTGAGACTAACATGATGTAGAGCATTTCATTGTTAATGATTGATATTTCATCTACTCGCATACACATTGCATTAAAAAAAATTTGTTGCCTTTGAGTATTCCTTAAGGAAACATTATTTACAAAGTTAGCCATGCAGTTGTTCTTGTTACTATAAATATTTTATTACAACTTAACATTCACTGTAAATACTTTGCAGACATAGCCTTGGGAGGTTAATGAATAATGTGTACTTATAATTTTTCGATACATAGTCGTTACGTTTTTAAAAACTATTAAATTATCAATTAACAAAACAACTATTTTATAGGTCATACATATTGTATACAAAATTTTAAAACTTGTACAAGAGAATTGGTACAGTCAATGTCCCCGTTGAAAAGGTTTCCATTTATATTTTCTAATTTTGTACCAAAACCATTCTTATAATTTATGTATTTAATCATTAGATATGAAAGTCATTTATAATTTTGATACACATCCAAAGATATAAATGTTGTCTCTCTCAATCGCTCCATTGATGGGGTAGCAAGAGATGAGTTGATGCCTGTGTTCGGATCGGCTCTCTAGAATCCCGGCTACAGTGCCGGCATTCCGCGTGCTGACGGTGGAAACAATGACTAGTGCTAGCTAGTACAATCGCTCGGTCTGAGACACCACTAAATTTGAAAGTGATGGCGGTTGCGTTCTTGAAAGTTTGCGGATATCACGGTAGAAAACCACAGGCTGCGGTCGTGGCTCAACCCTAGCGTCATCCCTCAGAACTAACAGAACAAATCTCAGAACTGCAGCAAACGTCGTTGGTGTAAATTATTCATCTTCTGTTTATACAATACAATTAAAGTTTATATTAAACTGCGGATGGTTTATATTAAGCCATTCTGCGGATATACTCTCCACAAATGAAGTTGAAGTTTGTGTTAAGGTTTCCACTAACAAGCAATTATATTAAATGTTAGAGAAGCCTTCTTAGCCCTAACTTCACCTGGTGAAGGAACACATTTCTTACTGTTATGTTGCTAAGAAACAATTCAAAAGTTTGAATGAAATGTAGGCATAAATTCCTAAATTTTAAATCTTTAAAAGTAATATTGAAATGTTGTAATTTCTTTTGGCTCTGCCATGTTGGCACCAATGATTGTAATTAATATTTCAAGTTTACATTTTATTTCATAAAGTGTATCTTTTGGTCGATATGAAATACAAACTGAGTGATAGAAAGTAATTATTACGAATTGCGCTTAAGGAATTACATCAATGAAATTTCTACGAAGTTTATGAATTATTCTTCAATAGTATGAAATGTGTTGCCGTTACAATAAAATTCAAGTCGACTGGAAGCTTGGCTACATGTTTACACAGTATTAATCCATGAATATGGTAATGTCTTCAGAAAAAGTATTCCGTAACGTAATCTATTTTACTTGACATTTTGAGCAACGAAAAGATTAGACAGCGACATGTTGACAAATGACTTTGCTGAAAGTGTTTTGACATGAACTACCCAGGAACCTCGCACTTATTATTCCTTGTAAAATAACAGTTGCCAACAGACACCTAATGATCTGTTGTTTTGTCTTGTTGTTTAAGGAATCCTATGTAGTTAATTTGCAAAGTAAAGCTTATTTATAAAAAGTAAGAAACTGTGCTATCTACAATTATTTATTTATCTATCTTTGTTGTTTATCCAAACGGGCTATCTTAGTTATTTACTAGATGTTATCAATTTAGCGCATTATAAGTGAAAGAAAACAATCTAGTACGCATTGCTTCTATTATTTTTGTATTGCTACATCAGTACTTATAGAAAACAAACAATAATTCACATTGATAATTTAAGCTTTTAAATACAATAAATGGTTTTATTTTTGATAACTAGTGTTTAAAAGTGGTTAATGATCATTCTTAATTCTATTGTTAGATTATAGTAATTAACAAGGAATAATTTCTAAACATCAAAGAAAATTAGTCATACGACCAAAATAATGTGAAATTTATACACAAATGGCTTTAAATGGGTTTAATATAAATAGTGAAACTATTTTAAAACTTGAGCACAAACTATTGGGAAACTCACAATACAAAAGTTTCTAGAACCAATCTCATACTGCAAAAGCTCCGAATGCTCACTGGATATTTACATGTATAATAATTTCCATGTACCATAATATAAGGTATTTTATGGTTCTTATAACCAAAGCGTACGTGCTTACACTCACTGTCTACATGACCAATGAAATAAAATAAATATCAAATCAAGTCAGCTTCAAATAGAAATGTACCGGGCTAGTTTTTTATTTTATAATTAGAGTGCGATTGATTAACTGAGCGACATTGAAGCTCATTACAACATTAATATTGAAATTTTATTTTGGTTTTTGCGAAATTTACAATTTCTTCTACTATTAAAGGGCACTAAAATATGGCTTTGTCAATTTCTGTATTACCGTTGTTATAAACGCTTATCAATATGTTTAATACACAAAGTACTTTGTCAAGGTACATAAGCAAACCACTCAGTTGATCTATTATTAACAGGTTCCATTGCCTTATGGCATGCATTAGCGCAAACGTAATACATTAAACATTCTTGTTCAAATACATTGTTCTACTACAGCGTACACACAGTAGTGCGTTAACTTACTCATTTACTGCAAGATATTTCAGTATATAATTGAATTGAAAGAAATTGCTTTATTAAGGAGGTGGGCTAACTACCACTAAACCCCATATTGTACAGTAAATGCATTATAGTTTAACAAAATTGCAGTAAATTATAAATTTATACTTGAAGTAGAAAATTTAAAAAAATGCTTAAATACCGCAATCGTATAGTTTGTGCACTATGAAAAGAGCCCCAGAGGATTAAAAAGCAACCCTCACGTCCAAACGTGCAAACACCATCACACGCACAGCCCGTTGTCACCGATTTAACGGCCAGATGGGCACTGCTATGTTCATAATAAGCCCATTTTAACTCGTTCTTACTTCTCTGTTACACAGGATCAACAATGGTTTCCTAAGTAGATTTATTAGCCATGGAGTAAGCTGTCTCATTACCTATGGTTCTACGATGCTCTGGTTGCGCCCAGTACAACTGAACGTCGCCTAGAGGGCCGAGCACTGACTAGGTTTGAAAATCATCCCAGACCAAATGTGAGGTCATTTGGTGAAGTCGAAAACGACAAAAATTGCTTCGCTCTCAGAAAGTATCAAGATATGTTTATTGTGGTCTCATTAATCTTAGTGAATTACAGGCAAAGATAGCACGGATCTCAGTGTAGCGATATACAAGACATCCCAAAATCCTGTCACTGAATGGACAACACCCAAACCTGAATTGCTGTCGACGATCCATCATTGTACCAGTTGAATCTTTGCTTTTAAAGGAGTTTGGTTGCATCCTCGGATAACGTTCCAATATACAGAAAACTTTTTGATGAAGGCAAAGTCAGTCTGCACCGCATCTGGTGTCATGTCCAAGACTGGATTTCGAAGAAACTTTTTGACCATGGTGGTGTGACGCAAGTCCAGTACTGACCATCTCTAAATGCAACCACTCTTCAATCTGTAAAAGGCTCTCTTTTATGTTGATATTCAGGAGTAATAGCTTCAAAATGACATCTAGTGCGTCAATTGGCGTACTAACGAAAGCCCCAAAGATACTGATGCACGCCTTCCTCTGATAGCTGGTAATTCTTTAATACCACAGCTCCGTACGTAATTTGAGTCCGAGGATATCTAGCGATAGAGCACTTGGGTGAATATTCTCTCTATTCCGAGCACAGCACATCATTGTGTAGGCCTCGCCTGTGTTCAAAAAGTCACAAAGACTTATTTCCTTCTTATAAATATATGTTCACTATATAATAACAAAAAGTAATTAAACAAGCCTATAATACCAATTCACCAGTTGGTATCATTATTTATTTTACTTAGTTTTTTACGGTATACCGTCAATATTTGGAGGGTCCAGTTGGAAAGAAAACAATTATAGTACCTGCCGTGCCTGAAATAATCTTCTACTGTTAACGTTAATGTAGGTCACAAACACAACATGGCAGCCACAGTCGTCAAAACCTCCATTTATAGCAACACTTAATTCTATTGCACTCCCAGTCTAATCTCCGCACTATAGTACACTATTCATAAACGCCTACGAGCCTGGATATCTGAGCCTGGACTGATGTGTATAATTGTGTGATACTTTCTTAACCTAAAAACCTGGACGGTCTAACTGTTATACTAAATATCTACTTTTTCATCTTGAGTGCCACCGCTATCCAGATATCACCTATTATGAAGGTTGTGACGATTATATAATTCTCACTATTGTAAAGATTTTAGAATATAGAACAATGAGTATTGGTGTAACTTCATGTATATATATTACTTCTTTTAAAGCGCATTGTTAACGATGACTTCAAAGTTAAGTAAGATAAGTAATGCTCCAGGAGAACTCACTTCTAGCTCGTTTATAAGTATACTGGGTACAACATTTCCGATGTTTCTCTTAAATATAAGCAATCCAATGCATATCCAGGATCGACATACCACTAACTATAAATGTGGAAAAATTCACGTATAAGTACCTGGTCTAGTGTGATTTATTGCTCAGGATGATCGTTGAAGTGTATAAGGCTCCTTATTCTTGAAGGCGTTTTAAACCCCGCTTCGACTAGAAGAGGTTGGATCAGAGTTAACCTCCTCTTCTTTCAAGGTGACAAGATTGAGATAGTGCCCGTAGTCCCTTTCGTGAGATCTCTACAGGGAGCCCCTAACCTCGACCTTACACATCCTGAACATCCCTTCACTCACAAACAGCGCAAGGATCCTTTTAGGATGAAGTACAATAAGGAGTTTCCTTATCTGCCTGTGCCAATTGAAAAAATCAGATTAATATAATATTTCAATTATATATTAAAACGTTTTTAAACTGGTTTCCTGCTTTCTTCCTTTGGTAAAAACACCTGAGACATTTAATGCATAGTTATCGCTGTTTTCGTCCCATTCCTTTGTTTATGGAAATGTCATATACGATTGACTTTTAATGTATAGTTTTTGTATTGATCAGTATAACTGTTGAATTTTAGAGCCATAATTTTATTGATTTGTTAATTATGTGCATAATTACCTTACGTTATTTTACAGAGGAAGTAAAGAATTAATAACAATTCACGGAACGTATATTCTACGTTATTTGAACACATAAAACTAGCTATTATGTAAATAATTCAGTAATGTTATTTTAATTGTATTATTATGATCAAATGATAAATATATCAAATATGTTATGTCAGATAGAAGATTATGTCATTTCGTTGACAGGTTTTACTGTAAGCCACTTACATATTATGAGAAACCATGAATGTATACGTGCTAAATATATTCATGCCAACAATATTTTGGAAGCCATTTCATTAATAGTAATACAATTCTTTATATATCTTACTCTTATCATACAAAAGTTACAAATATTATCTCAATATAAACATAATGTTCTCGATAGTTTCAAGAGAATAATTAAACTAAGAGCATAGTTTATTCTGAGTGCACTACAAAAGTTACATTTTATTTATGTAGGTACAATATGATTCCATATCGTCTAGTTCCTTACCTCACTTGAAATTTTACAGTCCTATTTCATCATTTTAGTGTATAACGTAATTTAGTGTACAAAGAGATACATCTGTTCCCTTGTATACACCTAAATGATAGTTTTATTGCATTTCTGATGCATTGAATAATTATATTTCTTCATTATTGAAACAAAAAATGTAAATTCTAAGCAAACGCTTTGCGCAAACAAGAATTGAAGAGGTAGACCACTTGAGTACAGACAAGTATAGTAGGCCCGCTGACACATATAAAGGCAGAGACAATATGGTAGTGCTCCCCTGGCGAAGTGGCTGTACTGTTGTATTATTCACCACGTTTCCACACCACAGCTCAAGCAGGTAGTGAATGTTGAAAGTTCCTGACACTAAAGGTCAACCTTTTATACAACAGATCTATATAAAAGTGGCTTTTATGTTATATAGTAAACAATAAAATATTTATTAAAACCACGTATTTTACGTAAACAAAATTTTTATTCATTTTCCTAAAATTTTCTTTGAGTTTATGAGTATATATATTGTGATTCAAAATGCATTCATGTGTTATGGTAATATAAATTCTATTTGTTTAGTTTTTATGGGAATTAAACCTATACATAAATGTATAGCTGTGAAAGTAAACAATGTAATACCATTAAGTGAATAATGCATGCTTAGCAAATCTATATAAATAAACAATATGACGTAAAATTTCTTACTGACAGTATAATTTAGAGGATAGTTTTGACATTTCTTTCAAATAAGAATATTAAAATGAAAAAATCATTTCGGTCACAATCGATAACCAGTTAATGTGGTGGGGGCCAAGTTCCTATCTAGACATTTTATATAATTCTGAACTTTTTAAAAACCTTGTACACATGTTTCGTAAGAAGACAAAACTTTTACAGTCACCGTTTTGGTTGAAGCTTCAATATAAATCCATAATTTAATGTTAAGTAGTTTGTTACATTGTAAATTAATTTTGTAAAATATGGAAACCATTGAAAATACAGTTTTTAAATATAAAAAATATGAAAAAGGAAAAAATAAGTATGAAAGATAAAAATGTTATTATTTTACTGAATTATTACTTTATTCATATTTAACTGCTTGAAAGATCGCGAAGTTAAATATAACTTCACTACTCGAAGTTGCATACTTTGATTTCTGTCTCTCTGTCACTATGATATCTCCTTTCTTATAACTGATATTAAGACGTAAAGTTTATGCATGAAGTTTTGATTTTATATGAGGTAAATTTAATTCAATTTTTGTGTATATAAATCCATAGACTTTTACTGAATAATAGTAAATATTTTTACATAGATCTTACGTATATCTATAATAATAACGAGAAAATAGCATTGTAAATAACATAATAAACAAACTCAGTATACTTATGTGATTATAATATTTATAGATGTGAAAGGAAAAATATATTACCACATATAGACTAATCATCCCAATACAACATCGTTTTATAGTGACACTGACATGAAACAATGATAATGTAAGGAACAACAATGTAAATGTATCCTGTTACAAGGTATCTCGAGATAGACTTCATAGACTTGAAATGTATAATTTTGAAATTCTAAATAGGCAAGAATGAGTTTTAAGGTGCTGCATATTTAACCATGAATTTTGGCTGAGCATCGTTGAAACCGATCACTCAGTAGGTTAATACAATTTTTATCTTGTATATCTGGGGGATGGAAGACCTATGTTGTTGTGTGATTTGTAATAATAAGATCTATACGACTTGGTATTTTGTGTTGCATCGAAGCGAAGCCTGGTACGTCACACGCGGTGTAACGTACACCTTGTGGTATTTATGGAATTATCCACAGTAAAATCCAAAGAGATCACCTATTTATTAGACTTTGGTTACTTCGAGAAAACATAAACGTTGACATAGTTACGTTATGTAAAATTATAAAATTTTTAAATAATTTCAAAGTATGATATCTGTTAGTATATATCTTTCAACCATGGTCAATGGTTACAACCTAATTGTCAGATCATATAACTTTACTAGTACACACCCTTTTTTCACAAAAAAGTTTACTGCTGCAAATTGAATTGCTCAAAATAAAAACGCTTTTTGGTATGTAAGAACATTAAATTGCATATAAGAGATTTGCCATAAAACTTATAAAAAATTAGGATCTGCAGTTATACCAAAATGTGTATTTATCCAATACAGTGGGTGCTTGGAAGTAAATTATTTGCTTAATAGAAGCGTTACTATTCGAAAAATTGCTTGCAAATATCTTCGATATGTCGTTGTCCAGTTTCAAGACCGCTCTCCTTCATATTTTTGCAGAGCTGTTCTTTTCGCTCCTCCTTAAAATATTTCTAAAAGTTTTGCCTGGTTTAGAAAACTATAAATAAATTAAAGTCATTAAAATTTTTACCATAATCTCTATATTTCTTAAGGATTTAAAATAGTTGTTCTTCTCAGTTTTTAAAATTAAATATTTCACTTCATTTGTTACGTATCTTAGAGCAAAACCGAATTCTCCGAAAATAATGTAATAGTAACTTTTATTTTTATCATAGGGGTTCAATAAATCTTTACATAATTGGTAAAATTAATTGAAAATTAACATATTAACAAAAATTCATTGAAAACGATAACTGTTGCAATTTTAATTAATTGTTAAAGCATTAGGGAAGCCGTTAATTTGTGGATTAAAAATATTTTGTTTCTGTCCGTCTGTCCTCCTCTCCGCACAGTATCTCAAAAACGAGCTGATCTATAAACTTGAAATGCTGCATTAAACTTCATTTATATAATAGTAACAATGAGTTTAATGATTGTGCATATCACTCCACAGATATTTCTTCAACGTTAGGAAATACTTTTACATGTATTATGTGTGATGGTAACCAGAAAATTAGAGATTAACTCAATTTGCAAACAACCAGAGTATATGTTGACTGTTACAATAAATAAACTGAATGAAAAAGGTAATGTATCATGTGGCATGATAGCTTGATAAAATAATCTGCAGTGTTAAAACTTTGCACGGTACTTCATGTATAAATACTATCGTGTAAATTTGTATGACCATGGAATGTTACTGAGAGTTATTAGGGCCAATTTATAAAATTATTAGGCTTATAGAATTTCTCTCTTGTGTGCTAAGAGGATGTACAAATATATTTACCACTTGATTTTCTGTCTGCAGTTCATCTAGAAAATGAAGTGAGACTTGAAATCTTTAATTAAATCTTTTTTTGTTCTCTTAGGACAAGAAGCTTAGAAAACTACCCCTAGTAATATATGGACCTTTGCGCTGTTTCCGGAGTAACAAGATATTCTGGATGGGTAATGTTTAGGTGGTAGGGGCCGCCTCCTGTCGAGATTCATGAGGATTTAGGGCATTAATCGTCAGTCAAAGCAGGCAGGAGGTGGCACACACGTATGTCTAGGCTGGCAAGAAACTTTGACTCTTAGGGAACAAACCCTACTAATCTCCCGCAGCAAAATAGACCTATGGAATTACCCTTGCACTCCTAGACAACCATACAGTTTTCCAGATTTAAGTGACACATCGGTTTATGCTGTGCCCCGTGGTAGGTTGAACTGGAAGGTATAAAGCAGCTAGAAGAGAACACTGGGGTTTCATGCGATCTTAGCAAAGTATGGTACATGACACGTGGCGTGACGTATTCGTACCTTGTTCTATCTAGACGTATCACGTATATAGTACCTCCACAAGGTAAGTTTTGGTAAGTTCACAAACTAATTCCAATCTATGACACTATTTTATTTGAAATCCGTTAAATTTATTAAAACTTGTATTACATTTATTTCACAATAGCATATTTGTTTAGATTTTGAGCAATTTTAAATAAATGTGTAACCATATAAATGGTTAAAATTGTATACTACACAAATCCATAGTAAAAGTTAGATAATACTGTTACATAACACTATGACTCATGGTATTTTGTAAACGCAGGTACAAACTCTGGAATAATTATTTTATGATGATAAACTTTCAGGATGAAAACACATTTATTTCTATTTGTGATTTTAGAGCAATAACTGTACCAAATTTTTCCTAATATGTCCTGGAGATTTTGCAAGATGAGGAACCTGACTTCTCAGCACCTCAATATATAAATATCCAAATAACCAATCACCATGCTTCACAAACAGATCATAATATTAAAAGGAATACAATTAATTATTTACTTATTATTCTTAGTTGTAAGCAACCATACGGATCACATTACCAATCCAGTAGATGAATATCTCATCTGATTATGTATTGCTGATCGGAGAAAGCAGTCTACAGAAATTTTGCTATATCCAACTACAAAAATGATGATTTAGGATTTACATACACATTTTTATAATACAATTCTTTTTTTTTGATTGGGCTTTATTTTATTTTATTGCTGTATAACTAAATTAACAAAATATTTTTACTGAAATGTTTCAATAAGTTAATTAACTAATATGAATAATTTCATTACATACTAAATACATAATTAAATACGCAGTTTCACACATAATTTCATAAACCATATATCTATAAAGCTACTTGTTGCACTGTTTTTGCGTATTTGGAATAATAATAATAAGGCTGGTTGTAAATTTGCTAACCCTCGGTTAATCATTGTAATAAATATTTTTTTATTATGTAAAATATCTAACTTTTTTATCTTCAAAGATTTTTGGTCCAAAATTATTTTGCCTGTGACAATTTTTTATAACTATTTACTACTGAAGTAAACTACATAATGGATTTATTACTTTCTGTGTTACGGTTTTATTAAACACTCAGTTCCTCTAGTATACAGATTCCTTTGTCAAGGTATATAAGCAAACCACTCAGTTGATCTATTATTCACAGGATTCAATTGCCTCATGGTATGCATTAGCCTAGACATGATGAATTAAACATTCTTGTCGGATACATTGTTATGCTAAGGAATAATCATAGTAGTGCATTAACTATCCTATTGTATATTAACTGTTTGATTGTCACGTTTCCAACTTATTGCTGCATTTTAAATTTGTATGACCTGTTATATTGTCTGCTTTTCTTATATTGAGTAGATGGTGGAAATCTCTCCATTAACTAACACCGAATATTCAACCTTCTAGAAAGAACATTTATATACATGTAATGTAACAAATATGAATACATTACTTAAATTTTAACGCTATTTGGAAATAAACATATATTATTGAATTCATCAGTATATTCATGTCTTCTATTTGAGTACTCATAAATACAAACATGCTGTACTAAACAATACAAGAAAAGTGTAAAAAAACTTATACAGTAGAAACAGGTGACTGAACAAACAGAAAATCCAAGTTATAGAGAGCATTGCGGAGATAATAAAAAGAAAGATGAAATAAATTCCTATTTGATTACATTAATTACCCAGTTATAATTATTACTAAATAACTATATAACCCATACTATTATGAATTTTCAATAGTTCATTCCTAAATAAAATAAATTCTTTTTAAAATTTGTTTTTATGTTATGTCCAAATTTATTAAAATACTATAATAATACATGTCTGTAGAAGTAGGAACAGCGTGGAATAATTTGTAAGTTTGTGAAATTGATAACGTATTAGAAAACTTTATACAGTTTGGCTACTTGTCACAAATCGATTAGGTAAGAACTTAATAGCATGTGAAAATATACTTTGCGAGCTAACACACAAAATAAGAATAAATATTCTATTATATTTATATTATATTATATCATACTGCACAACATGAGATAAAAAAAGTGATTCCAAGTGCAACCGCAAATAGCATAATTAGAAGTTCCGCTCTTCCAAGAAAATGCTGCACGTAATAAAGTTTTATTGTCTGTACTATCTAAGCATATGAGTGACATTAAATTTATCTAAACTGTTTTTAAAATATATAAACAATCTATAACGGTAACAAAATGGAAAAAGATCATGTCTCTTCTACATGGGTATATGGCGATAGATTAACATTTCCGGATAAACACGTTTTTATCCCCCACCCCTTTAGCCTTATACAGAAAATTTTTGTACCAGTATATTTCAGTATTATATGCTTAAAATAACTGAATTGAGATTCTAGAAAAACCTTGATAGAAAGTAGGCTAAATCAATACATTTCGAATTAACTAAAAGACTGTCATTCTAAAAGTTTTAATAGCTGAGAAACAAGTACCCTCGATACTTCGGCTCAGCGGTTGAGCTTTAGGCCCATAAAAATTTTTTTTACCTAATCAACTGGGAACTGTGGTTTGTTTTATAAGTTTGATCTAATAAAAGCTAATTTTAAACAATACATCAACAGCTATGTTTAGTATTCACAAATTTGCAGTCGAAACTCTCTGGGTTTTGTTAGGAAGAAATGTTATAAAACAAGATTTTAGATCTTTAATACAACCAATATTGGATTCATAAGAATGGTACAAGCATAGCGTGCTGAAAAGATCAATTAAATGTACGTTTATATTTGTAAAAACGGCAAATGCAATGAGCAACGTGCATTGCTCTCCAAATTAGGATTCCATTGATTATCCGGGTGTAATATTGGATAAAGAATGGTCATGACAAGAGGATTACAAATTTAAGTAAACAAGCACAATCTATCAACACATTTTAATGTACAATACCCATGTAATAATGAGGTTTATCGTTCATTATTCACCAGGTTTTTTTAATTCCCACGCTTAAACAATGACTATAAATGTTTGATTAATAAAAATGTTTATTTATCAATAGAATAAACGAACCGTGCTTTGAAAATATTAATGCATAGATCAGATATTCATTCCATATACATATGGCGATATGTTCAGATAATTTATAGTTTTCAAATAACGAATCTGCATGGTTATTATACTTAAACCGTAAATAAATCATTGCATTTATTGGTTTAATTCAAGTTATTTTAAATAATGTGTTTACTAGCTAGGTTATAACATCCTGCATGAGAGTAGTACTCTCCAATAATCTACTTAAACGAGAATGTATAAGTTTTATTAAGTATTTTGACCTTTATATTAAAATGAATAGAACGGACCAAATTTATTATATAATAAATAATAATATTATAATATATAAGCTGGTTTAGGATGCAGAGCATACTTCTCATAGATATCTGATTATACAATACTAGTAAATATTATTCAAATCTATGGAAAACTGGGTTTTATTGCTGTATATGTGTCTGAAGACATGAATATTATTTAATTGAGTTTCTAAAGGCGGTAAATGTACAGGTTACAATGAAGAACAATAGAGGAAGGTTTAAAGTAATTGTATAACACTTACAATTTGAGAATGCAGAGTTATACACTTATTCGACTGCACGTTTACGACAGATCCGTAAATATACACTGTGCCAACATATAAATCCTATTAAGTATATTCATGGCCTGAAATGAACTCTTAAACTAAAAGTAAATGTCACCCAACACCACAAAATGACAGCCAGAGTCATCACACTCTCCTTTTATAGCAACACTTAATTCTGTTGCACTCACAATCTAGTCTCCGCACTATAGTACAATATACATAAACTCCTACGAGCCTCGACTGATGTATACTGTGTGCTACTCACTTGACCTAGAAACTCGACTGTATAACAGTAATAATGAACATCTTATATTAAATCTTGAGCCTCACCACTATCCCAATTTAATTTATTAAGAGTGTCGTATGGTTACATAATTGTAATCATTGCAAATAATTTGATATAAGATAATATTGAAATTTTACATACTTTTCTGCTTAAAGCTTACTATTGGCGACGGGTGATTGGAAAGAATATGCAAGATGGTTCAGTCCCTAGGAGGATTAATTGTAACTGTTTTATACCTGCCAGTGTATCATATACCGTGTAAATAATAAAACATTTTAGTCACTTAAATCTAGACAACCTAATGGATGCCCAATAGCAATTAACTATCTGTTGTAAATGTTAATAAATTTGGGAAAAATATCTAGTAAATAATATAATAGCTAATGGGATCTTAAGAGGAGGGTTTCCCTGTACCCAAACTGCTCGTACTGCATAATGAATATACTGTATTCCGAAAAAAGCGTAAGGATCATTTTAGCAGGAAGTAAATTGAGGGTTTTCTCATCATCTCGTCCAAAGTGGACATTAATGAAAAGGAAGATATAATTTCAATTGTATGGTAATAATTGAGAGTCTTAATATTATATCTTGATTTTAAGTTTTTTAAGGGATACATTAGTTTCCTTGGATTAGAACTCAAAATGATTATAAAATAAGGTTAATAGCATTTATTCAGCACATAAAATTGCTACTTTATTGAAGAAATAAAGATTATATTATTATAACTTTACAAAAACCACTCAAGTACATACATCTATGGAAGGTCCACTAACACACATAAAAGCAGAGACAATATCGTAGTGCTCCCCTGGCAAAATGGGTGTACTGTTGTATTATTCACCATGTTTCCACACCACATCTCAAGCAGGTAGTAAGTGAGAACAACCT
This sequence comes from Homalodisca vitripennis, assembly GCF_021130785.1. NCBI lineage: Eukaryota > Metazoa > Arthropoda > Insecta > Hemiptera > Cicadellidae > Homalodisca > Homalodisca vitripennis. Next base: position 1,705 of record NW_025777630.1, on the reverse strand, counting down.
GTGCACTTAAGGGTAGAGACAATATAGAAGTGGTCCCCTGGCGAGGTGGCTGTATTTTTGTTTTATTCACCACGTGTCCACACCACATCTCAAGCAGGTTATAAGTGAGAACAACCTGTGCACATAAGGGTAGAGACAATATAGTAGTGCTCCCCTGGCGAGGTGGCTGTATTGTTGTTTTATTCACCACGTTTCCACACCACGGCTCAAGCAGGTAGTGAATGTTGAAAGTTCACACGCCAGAAGGGATCGTGTTAGAAAACGGATTTACGTAACAGTGAATTTCATGGAATAGAACGAATATAAAAATGTATTTTCAAGTCAATAATATTTAAAGTTATTTCATGTAAACTTAACCAGATATAAGGAGTTTACATTATCAAGAAATTAATAATTTATGATGTACTGCATTTATATACACAGATATAAATACTCTTGTTATAACAAATTTAGTTTGCCGTGTACTTCAATTTAAGGGGAGATGTACGCCCATAAGCCCGTAATGTAAAACATATGCTTATATATAACCCATTATCTCAGAAACTATCAGAGTTATAAAATTGAAATTTTTACCCTAAAATAAAAATAGTATTCTAAAGACACCCTACTAATTTCATTGAATTCCATTAATTTTTTGGCATTACTTTTATTTTTTAAATATTTGTAATTTTTTTCTTATAATTTTAGATTACTATTTTAAAATAAATTTTTATTGTTGAGCTAGAAGTCTAAATCTAGTAGGGGTTGTGTAAACAGACATTCTTAATAACCTGTAAAAATTTGAAATGAATTTATTGGCCTTCTACTTTCTGAGATAATGGGACTTTTGTGTAAAAAAAAAATAGATTTTCGGGAAATCGCGAAAACATGAAAACATATATTTACTTACATTTCAAAACATTCCAGCTTCGTAATTATGATCATTTTCCTTCTCAGCATCGAGGAGTTTCTTCCTGATCATCCTGGTCCTTTTTCTGGCTCGTTTTGCCTTCTCTTCACATGCTATATCTGATTTTATCATCCGATCTCGATCAATTTCACTAAGGCACTTTGCACAATTTTTGCCAACTTTGACCTCAAGCCCTTTTAAGACTGCTAATCTCCCCTGATTGCCCACATTAAAAGTAATAACTGCATCATATGTGCCTAACTTTAGAGTTTGTAGTCCTACAAAGTTATTTTTTGGCACTCTGGACCAGAGAAACAGAATTGAAGCTTTCGTTAATATTTTGAGTGCGGCCGTGCAGACATTTCTCTAACAACTCAGTTTTTGCCAGGTCCCTGAATATAGGTTTTATCAGATCAATTATGGGCTGATCCAGTGAATTTTTATGTTCATATGTTTTAGCATCCCGAATGGCTTGCTTATACCTACACCATGATATGTCGCAAAGCTGATGCTGTGAGTTGTCGTCCGTGGACGCTTTATGCAAGAAAATTGCCCAAACATCTTCCTTCATTTTTTTTTAAATCACCAGTATTACGCCTAATTGCTAGGCCGTAGTAATTCTGTAATGAATCAATAACACTGTCCGTGAGCCTACCTTTTTTACCTCTTATCCCTAATCCGTCGACCAACTTTATGCCTTTCTTTTCACGTCGCAGCTTTCGAAGACGACCATCCATTCTCTTTTGGACGTGGCCTACACATTCCATTTTTTCCATATTAAAACTAGGGCCATATGGTTAAGAAGTTACAACTGAA